>NC_092157.1:18930650-19008150 GCF_045791955.1 Oncorhynchus clarkii lewisi | reverse complement strand
ATTATTTGGCCATGCTGGTCATTTATGAACATTTGAACATCTTGGCCATGTTCTGTTATAATCTCCACCCGGCACAGCCAGAAGAGGACTGGCCACCCCTCATAGCCTGGTTCCTCTCTAGGTTTCTTCCTAGGTTTTGGCCTTTCTAGGGAGTTTTTCCTAGCCACCGTGCTTCTACACCTGCATTGCTTGCTGTTTGGGGTTTTAGGCTGGGTTGCTGTACAGCACTTTGTGATATTGGCTGATGTAAGGGCTATATAAATACATTTGATTTGATTTAATTTGATTTGATTGGACATGATTTGGAAAGGCACATACCTGTCTATATAATATCCCACAGTTAACAGTGCATGTCAGAGCAAAAACCAAGCCATGAGGTCGAAGGAATTGTCCGTAGAGCTCCGAGGCAGGATTGTGTCAAGGCACAGATCTCAGGAAGGGTACCAAAACATTTCTGCAGCATTGAAGATTTCAAAGAACACAGTGGCCAGACTGGGGCGAAGGTTCACCTTCTAACAGGACAACGACCCTAAGCACACAGCCAAGACAACGCAGGAGTGGCTTCGGGAGAAGTCTCTGAATGTCCTTGAGTGGCCCAGCCAGGGCCCGGACTTGAACCCGATCGAACATCTCTGGAGAGACCTGAAAATAGCTGTGCAGCAATGCTCCCTATCTAACCTGACAGAGCTTGAGAGGATTTGCAGTGATGAATGGTAGAAAGTCCCCGAATACAGGTGTGCCAAGCTTATAGCATCATACCCAAGAAGACAAAGTACTGAGTAAAGGGTCTACTAGGGTAATACTTATGTAAATGTGATATCCCCCTTAGGAGACTGAAAATATTTGGCATGGGTCCCCAGATCCTCAATGTTCTACAGCTGCACCATCGAAAGCATCCTGACCGGTTGCATCCCCGCCTGGTACGGCAACTGCTCGGCATCTGACCGTAAGGCGCTACAGAGGGTAGTGCGTACGGCCCAGTACATCACTGGGGCCAAGCCTCCTCCCATCCAGGACCTATATAATAGGTGGTGTCAGAGGAAAACACCCAAAATTGTCAGAGACTCCAGTCACCCAAGTCATAGACTGTTTTCTCTGCTACTCCACGGAAAGCGGTACCGGAGCGCCAAATCTAGGGCCAAAAGGCTCCTTAACAGCTTCTACCCCCAAGCCATAAGACTTCTGAACAATTAATCACATGACCACCAGTCTATTTACATTGACACCACCCCCCCCCCCCCCCATTTGTTTTGTACACTGCTGCTGCTCGCTGTTTATTATCTATGCACAGTCACTTCACCCCTACCTACATGTACAAATTACCTTGATTATTCTGTACCCCTGCACATTGACTCGGTACCAGTACTTTAGCCTACCTGGTTAATATTTTGTTAACTCTTCTTGAACTGCACTGTTGGTTAAGACGCTACCCATCCCGTTAGCGGGATCTTTTTCGTCAGCAACCGCTGAATTGCATAGCGCCACAGTCAAATAATATTACTAAAAAATATTCATATTCATGAAATCACAAGTGCAATATTGCAAAATACAATGTAGCCTTTTGTTAATCCACCTGTAGTCTCAGATTTTGAGATTATGCTTTACAGCGAATGCAATCCAAGCGTTTGTGTACGTTTATCGATAGCATAACAAAACATTATGTACACTAAGCATTAAGTAGCTAGGTCACGAAAATCAGAAAATCAATCAAATTAATCGTTTACCTTTGATGATCTTCGGATGTTTACACTCACGAGACTCCCAGTTACACAACAAATGTTCCTTTTGTTCCATAAAGATTATTTTTATACCCAAAATACCTCCATTTGTTTGTCGCGTTATGTTCAGAAATCCACAGGAAAGAGCGGTCATGACAACGCAGATGTATATTCCAAATAATATCCATAATGTCCACAGAAACATGTCAAACGTTGTTTATAATCAATCCTCAGGTTGTTTTTAAAATATATATTCGATAATAAATCAACCGGTTGTGTAGGTTTTTCAATAACACCGGGAGAAACAATGGCCGCTTTACTCTGTAGCGCAAAACTCACTGTGAGAGCCCCCACCTATCCACTTACGCAATGTGATCTTTCATGCTCATTTTTCAAAATAAAAGCCTGAAACTATATCTAAAGACTTTTGACACCTTAGGGAAGCCATAGAAAAAAAGGAATCTGGTTGATATCCCTTTAAATGGAGGATAGGCATGCATAGGAACAGAGAGGTTTCAAAATAAGAGGCACTTCCTGATTGGATTTTCCTCAGGTTTTCGCCTGCAATATCAGTTCTATTATACTCACATGCTATATTTTTACAGTTTTGGAAACTTTAGAGTGTTTTCTATCCTAATCTTTCTATACTAACCTAATCAATTATATGCATATTCTAGTTTCTGGGGCTGAGAAATAGGCAGTTTCAAATGGGTACGTTTTTTAGCCAAAAACAAAAATACTGCCCCTTACACGCAAAAGGTTATTAAGGGCTTGTAAGTAATTTTTTCACAGTAAGGTCTACACTTGTTGTATTCGGGGCATGTGACAAATAACATTTGATTTGATTTGATATTTCAGTTGTATTTTTTTAGAAAATGTGTGTGTGTGTGTAATGTTCACACAGAAGAACAATGGGGTTTAGATGAGAGGAACAACAAAACAGTACTATGAAATATTTACTGTGAATGTTTCCTAAATAAGACTTTGCTTAGCCCCAAGCCCCAAGCCCAGGGTCTATTGTGTACTGTTAGTCTATTCAAGTTATATCCCTTCTCTCTCTAAATAGCCCTCCTTTCTCTCTCTCTCTCTCTCTCTCTCGCTCTCTCTCTCTCTCTCTCTCTCTCTGGAAAAAGGAACACTCAGACCCAACTTGATTAGCTGGGTTCTATAGATGTTCTGATCTTTTCAGTGAACACAGCTGTAGTGAATGGGAGTGCAGTGAAGGAGGTTAGAATCCAAGTTATTCTTCAGTTTTTTTAATTCAAATATTTTCAATTCCCTACATGATTTCAGGATGGGTGGACAGTAGTTCATCAATGTTTGGTGTGTGTGGGTGCACGAGCGTGAGTAATACACTGCCCTGTTTGTGTGTCATGGTACCAGCCTTAGGCTGTCCTGTCTACTCCTGTCTGTCACACCTGAATGACCAATGTCACTGACACATACGTATGTAGGATCTTAATTTAATCACCTTGTTGCAGAAGAACTTTCCTGCAATGCAAGAAATCTAAAACGTGCAGTGTATTTCAAGTTTAAACAGTTTACTGTATTTTCCACTTTCACATTTCAGACTTTTTACAAAAAATGTATCAAACCCTACAAAAATGTCCATTAAATATAATCCACTTAATAATTGACTTTTCCTGTTGCTGCAGGATTATTTTCCTGCTGTAGCAAGCTGGCTCAAATTAAGATCCTACATCTGTACACAGTCTCTGACAGATTCAACATTAACACATTCAACAAAAGTCTTGTCCCAAAGTCACCCCAGAGAGTGTTCTGCTCTTGCAACTTTAGTGTCTTCCGGGGATAGTCCACTCTGCTACCTAGACTCCCCACTCAATCTGTGCACGTATGAAAGAGGAGAGAGAAAGAGAGTGGAAGGAAAGGGGGGAAAGGAGGAGAGGGACAGTAGACAGCACACCCAGGCAGATGGATGGACAACAGTAGCCCTCGATAGATAGAGTGTGTGGGAATGGTGTATTCGGACTAAAAACCTTTTGTTTTTGTCTCCCTGTCCCTAACCAGGGGTACTAATTGAGATGAATACAGGAGTTTACCTCATACAAAGTAGCGAGAAATGAGAGTGAAGAAATTGATTGACTAGAACGTCTTTGAAAGGACATTTGGATTTTGAGTTCTTGGTACTTGAAGAATGACACAGTCTGTCTGTAAAGTCTCCTGTACACGTTAGGGTCTATATGAAACATTTATTAGAAAAGCCTTAAACTAGGCTAGTTACAGCACTTAGAGAGGAGTTGGGGAGACCTTGAAATGAGTATGTGTAGCAATGGTTTACGCTCTTAGTAGTAGTGTGTGTGTGTGTGTGTGTGTGTGTGTGTGTGTGTGTGTGTGTGTGTGTGTGTGTGTGTGTGTGTGTGTGTAATACTACTAGTACTAGCAGAGTGTGTGTTCTGTTACATGTTTGTGTTAGAAGAGAGGAGAATATAGGATTATGTCAATAATGAGGTGGTTTGAACTGCCATATCAGAATGCTGTTTGCTTTGAAGTCTGGGGTAATGAGAACATTCACACACACTGTCTCCTCACACAGTGCATGTGTGTGTGTCTGCCTGTGTGTGCCTGCCTGTGTGTGTGTGTGTGTGTGTGTGTGTGTGTGTGTGTGTGTGTGTGTGTGTGTGTGTGTGTGTGTGTGTGTGTGTGTGTGTGTGTGTGTGTGTGTGTGTGTGTGTGTGTGTGTGTGTGTGTGTGTGTGTGTGTGTGTGTGTTGGAGACTCCACTTACAACTGTTAATCACTTCCTACAGAATATGTAGACAGGGTTTGCCTTGGGGCTAGAGAACATGAGCATGGATCGGAAGCCAAATAAACATATGAAAATAGAACAGATGCTGATGAGATCAATGAAGACTCCAGTCATCAATAAAACATAAGTTCTGTGTTGTGTCCAAGTATAAGTTTATCAACATGTTATGTTATGATCGCTAGGGTTCTATATCTGTAAATTTGCTATTATTGAATGGCAGAATGTGTGAATTTAACAGTTTGACTTTGCCACTTGGTACGGTTGGTTATCTGAGGGTAAGAATGGAACCACAAACTCATATACAAAGCTATGGATGCCATGACTGACACTGTACCTTGAGGGGCTGGATAAACAGACTGGAGGTGTTGACGTCACAGAGAGGCGATTCTGCTGATCACAAAGATACAACGTTGTCCCTCCTGGACTTGTCTTTTACCTCTTTCTCCCTCTATTTACAATAACTTTCTCTCCCCACTACTTTCTCTTTGTCTGTTATCTCTCTCCCCCTCTTTCTCTCTGTCTCTCTCTCTTTCTCTCTCTCAGTACCTTCCAGGGTTGTTAATTCCAACACAGACAGTCGGCCAAGTCTTCTTTGTCTGTCCTGATGCTGACACTAAGAACTGCCGGTGGAGAGGCAGAGGCAGAGGGACAGAGACAGAGGCAGAGACAGGGGCAGAGACAGAGGCAGAGGGGCAGAGACAGAGACAGAGGCAGAGACGGAGGCAGAGGGCAGAGGCAGGGGGACAGAGACAGAGGCAGAGGGGCAGAGACAGAGGCAGAGGGGCAGAGACAGAGGCAGAGGGGCAGAGACAGAGGCAGAGGGGCAGAGACAGAGGCAGAGGGGCAGAGACAGAGGCAGAGGGGCAGAGACAGAGGCAGAAGGACAGAGACAGAGGCAGAGGGACAGAGACAGAGGCAGAGGGACAGAGACAGAGGCAGGGGGGCAGAGGCAATGGGGCAAAGACAGAGGGGCATAGACAGAGGCAGAGGGGCAGAGACAGAGGCAGAGGGGCAGAGGCAGAGGGGCAGAGACAGAGGCAGAGGGACAGAGACAGGGGCAGAGACAGAGGGACAGAGACAGAGGCAGAGGGACAGAGACAGGGGCAGAGACAGAGGCAGAGGGGCAGAGACAGAGGCAGAGGGACAGAGACAGAGGCAGAGGGACAGAGACAGAGGCAGAGGGGCAGAGACAGAGGGACAGAGACAGGGGCAGAGACAAGGGCAGAGGCAGAGGGACAGAGGCAGAGGAGCAGAGGCAGAGGGGCAGAGGCAGAGGCAGAGAGGCAAAGACAGAGGCAGAGGGACAGAGACAGAGGCAGAGGGGCAGAGACAGAGACACAGAGACAGAGGCAGAGGGGCAGAGACAGAGGCAGAGGGGCAGAGGCAGAGAGGCAGAGGGACAGAGGCAGAGGGACAGAGGCAGAGGGACAGAGGCAGAGGGACAGAGGCAGAGGGGCAGAGGCAGAGGGGCAGAGGCAGAAGGACAGAGACAGAGGCAGAGGGGCAGACACAGAGGCAGAGGGGCAGAGACAGAGGCAGAGGGGCAGAGACAGAGGCAGAGGGGCAGAGACAGAGGCAGAGGGACAGAGACAAGGGCAGAGGCAGAGGAAGAGAGAGGGAGGCAGAGGAAGAGAGAGGGAGGCAGAGGCAGAGAGAAGGAGGCAGAGAGAAGGAGGCAGAGAAAAGGAGGCAGAGAGAGGGAGGCAGAGAGGGGGAGACAGAGAGAGAGGGAGGCAGAGAGAGAGAGGGAGGCAGAGAGAGAGAGGGAGGCAGAGAGAGAGGGAGGCAGAGAGAGAGGGAGGCAGAGAGAGAGAGGGAGGCAGAGAGAGAGAGGGAGGCAGAGAGAGAGAGGGAGGCAGAGAGGGATGCAGAGAGAGGGATGCAGAGAGAGGAATGCAGAGAGAGAGAGAGAGAGAGAGAGAGAAGCAGAGAGGGATGCAGAGAGAAGGATGCAGAGAGAGGGATGCAGAGAGAGGGATGCAGAGAGAGGGATCCAGAGAGAGGGATCCAGAGAGAGGGATCCAGAGAGAGGGATGCAGAGAGAGGGATGCAGAGAGAGGGATGCAGAGAGAGGGATGCAGAGAGAGGGATGCAGAGAGAGGGATGGAGAGAGAGGGATGGAGAGAGAGAGATGCAGAGAGAGGGATGCAGAGAGAGGGATGCAGAGAGAGGGATGCAGAGAGAGGGATGCAGAGAGAGAGATGCAGAGAGAGAGATGCAGAGAGAGAGATGCAGAGAGAGAGAGAGGGGGGGGGCATCAGTACAGAAACACTTTCTTTATATTATGTCCAGCAAGGGTTAAATAGGCCCTAAACTATTTTAGAACTGGACTGGAGAGGCCAACCCAGTCTGTCCAGAAGGACAACATGGTCAACAATGTCGAATGCAGAACTTAAATCTAAGAATACATGGACTGTGTCACGTGTGCTCCCTCTCTGGCCTCTGGGTCACCAGGCTGCTCGTTAGGGGGCACACCTGTCGCCAGCGTTAGGCGCATAATGACACTCACCTGACTCCATCACCTCCTTGATTATCTGCCCTTTATATGTCACTCCCTTTGGTTTCTTCCCCAGTCGTCATTGTTCCTGTTTCATGTCGGTGCGCTGTTCATATTACGTGTTTGTTTCATTTTTTATTACATTTATTCACTCCCAGAACTTGTTCCCGACCCTCAGCGTACATCGTTACAGACAGAAAGGCGAGGGCACTCATCAAACTTCTCATCAGGTCTTTCTTAACTGATACCTAGCCTAATCTTATCTCTGAAATATGCTGCAAACTCATCACATTTAGATGTGGAGGAAAGTTCACATACAGTGCATTCGGAAAGTATTCAGACCCCTTTACTTTTCCCACATTTGATTAAGTTACAGCCTTGGTCTAAAATTGATGAAATTGCTTTTTTTCTCATATATCTACACACAATACCCCATAATCCCGTGTAAATAGCCTGTCTTTTTCATATATACAGTGCCTTGCGAAAGTATTCGGCCCCCTTGAACTTTGCGACCTTTTGCCACATTTCAGGCTTCAAACATAAAGATATAAAACTGTATTTTTTTGTGAAGAATCAACAACAAGTGGGACACAATCATGAAGTGGAACGACATTTATTGGATATTTCAAACTTTTTTAACAAATCAAAAACTGAAAAATTGGGCGTGCAAAATTATTCAGCCCCTTTAAGTTAATACTTTGTAGCGCCACCTTTTGCTGCGATTACAGCTGTAAGTCGCTTGGGGTATGTCTCTATCAGTTTTGCACATCGAGAGACTGAAATTTTTTCCCATTACTCCTTGCAAAACAGCTCGAGCTCAGTGAGGTTGGATGGAGAGCATTTGTGAACAGCAGTTTTCAATTCTATCCACAGATTCTCGATTGGATTCAGGTCTGGACTTTGACTTGGCCATTCTAACACCTGGATATGTTTATTTTTGAACCATTCCATTGTAGATTTTGCTTTATGTTTTGGATCATTGTCTTGTTGGAAGACAAATCTCCGTCCCAGTCTCAGGTCTTTTGCAGACTCCATCAGGTTTTCTTCCAGAATGGTCCTGTATTTGGCTCCATCCATCTTCCCATCAATTTTAACCATCTTCCCTGTCCCCGCTGAAGAAAAGCAGGCCCAAACCATGATGCTGCCACCAACATGTTTGACAGTGGGGATGGTGTGTTCAGGGTGATGAGCTGTGTTGCTTTTACGCCAAACATGACGTTTTGCATTGTTGCCAAAAAGTTACATTTTGGTTTCATCTGACCAGAGCACCTTCTTCCACATGTTTTGTGTGTCTCCCAGGTGGCTTGTGGCAAACTTTAAACAACACTTTTTATGGATATCTTTAAGAAATGGCTTTCTTCTTGCCACTCTTCCATAAAGGCCAGATTTGTGCAATATACGACTGATTGTTGTCCTATGGACAGAGTCTCCCACCTCAGCTGTAGATCTCTGCAGTTCATCCAGAGTGATCATGGACCTCTTGGCTGCATCTCTGATCAGTCTTCTCCTTGTATGAGCTGAAAGTTTAGAGGGACGGCCAGGTCTTGGTAGATTTGCAGTGGTCTGATACTCCTTCCATTTCCATATTATCGCTTGCACAGTGCTCCTTGGGATGTTTAAAGCTTGGGAAATCTTTTTGTATCCAAATCCGGCTTTAAACTTCTTCACAACAGTATCTCGGACCTGCCTGGTGTGTTCCTTGTTCTTCATGATGCTCTCTGCGCTTTTAACGGACCTCTGAGACTATCACAGTGCAGGTGCATTTATACGGAGACTTGATTACACACAGGTGGATTGTATTTATCATCATTAGTCATTTAGGTCAACATTAGATCATTCAGAGATCCTCACTGAACTTCTGGAGAGAGTTTGCTGCACTGAAAGTAAAGGGGCTGAATAATTTTGCACGCCCAATTTTTCAGTTTTTGATTTGTTAAAAAAGTTTGAAATATCCAATAAATGTCGTTCCACTTCATGATTGTGTCCCACTTGTTGTTGATTCTTCACAAAAAAATACAGTTTTATATCTTTATGTTTGAAGCCTGAAATGTGGCAAAAGGTCGCAAAGTTCAAGGGGGCCGAATACTTTCGCAAGGCACTGTAGCAAAAGCAGGTTTCTCTCCAGAGATGTTCGATCAGGTTCAAGTCAGGTCTGGCTGGGCCACTCGAGGACGTTCAGAGACCTCTCCCGAAGCCACTCCTGCATTGCCTTGACTGTGTGCTGAGGGTCATTGTTCTGTTGGAAGGTGAACCTTCACCCCAGTCTTAGGTCCTTCGGGCTCTGGAGCAGGTTTCCATCAAGAATCCTTGCTCTGGTCATCTTTCCCTCGATCCTGACTAGTCTCCAAGTCCCCCCCACTGAAAAACATCCCCACAGCATGATGGTGGCACCACCATGCTTCGCCATAGGGATGGTGCCAGGTTTCCTCAGATGTGACAGTTGGCATTCAGGCCAAGAAGTTCAATCTTAGTTTCATCAGACCAGAGAATATTGTTTCTGAGAGTCTTTTAGGTCACTTTTGGCAAACTCCAAGCGGGAAGTCATGTGCCTTTTACTGAGGAGTGGCTTCTGTCTGCCACTCTACAATAAAGGCCTGAAGGCCTGAATCTTCTCCCATCTCCACAGAGGAACACTGGAGCTCTGTCAGAGTGACCATCGGGTTCTGACCAAGGCCTTTCTCACCCGAATCCTCAATTTGGCCTAGCGGCCAGTTCTAGGAAGAGTTTTGGTGGTTCCAAACTTCTTCCATTTAAGATTGAAGGAGGCCACTGTTTTCTTGGGGACATTCAACGCTTTAATCCTCACATTTGTACCTCAACACAATCCTGTCTCGGAGCCCTACGGACAATTCATTCGACCACATTTTTGCTCTGACATGCACTGTCAACTGTGGGACCTTATATAGACAGGTGTGTGCCTTTCCAAATCATGTCCAATCAATTGATGTTACCACAGCTAGACTCCAATCAAGTTGTAGAAACATCTCAAGGATGATCAATGGAAACAGGATGCACCTGAGCTCAATTTAGCAAAGTATCTGAATACTTATGTAAATAAGGTATTTCTGTTTTTTTATTTTTAGAAATGTACAAAAATATCACAAACTGTTTTGTTTTGTCATTATGGGGTATTCTGTGTAGATTGATGAGGGAAAATAATTATTTCATCCATTTTAGAATAAGGCTGTAACATACATTTTTATGGGACAAAGGGAAGGGGTCTGAATACTTTCTGAATGCGCTGTTGGTTTATGGGATTAGGATTTATCAGGCCATCAATGGTCGAGAAGAGCACTCCCCAATTATTCTGATTAGTAGTGATCAAATGTGAAAAATGAGCCCATCTGGGATTTCTAAGTGCCTTGTTATATATGCCAAATTGCTCTCTCAGAATATCATAATGGACCCGCAACTTTTACTTTCTCCACTTACGCTCTGCCTTTCTGCAATTTCTCTTTAATCAACTAGTTTTCTCTCATTCAAGGAGCTCTCTGTTTGGATGTGGCCTTTTTCATGTTTACTGGAGCTGTGGTATCAATAGTGGCCCTTAATGCTATTACATTTATCAACTAAATCATCAATAGTGGCCCTTAATGCTATTACATTTATCAACTAAATCATCAATAGTGGCCCTTAATGCTATTACATTTATCAACTAAATCATCAATAGTGGCCCTTAATGCTATTACATTTATCAACTAAATCAGCAATAGTGGCCCTTAATGCTATTACATTTATCAACTAAATCATCAATAGTTGCCCTTAATGCTATTACATTTGTTAACTAAATCATCAATAGTGGCCCTTAATGCTATTACATTTGTTAACTAAATCATCAATAGTGGCCCTTAATGCTATTACATTTATCAACTAAATCATCAATAGTGGCCCTTAATGCTATTACATTTATCAACTAAATCATCAATAGTGGCCCTTAATGCTATTACATGTATCAACTAAATCATCAATAGAGGAAAGTAGAATAGGTGGTGGAGTATTGTTCATACACTCAATAAAAAATGTAGCAACTTCAGAGGTAAGAGAGTGTTTCTTAATGATGTGTTCAGTATTACCCTGTGCTATGGGCAACAAGGTACTATAAATACACAGTGGTGATCAGATAAAGCAACATCAACAAAGGATGACATGTCACTAGAAAGCCCCTTGGTAATAACTAGGTCCAGAGTATGGCCACAGTTATGGGTGGGCCCAGTAGAAAGCCCCTTGGTAATAACTAGGTCCAGAGTATGGCCACAGTTATGGGTGGGCCCAGTAGAAAGCCCCTTGGTAATAACCAGGTCCAGAGTATGGCCACAGTTATGGGTGGGCCCACTAGAAAGCCCCTTGGTAATAACCAGGTCCAGAGTATGGCCACAGTTATGGGTGGGCCCACTAGAAAGCCCCATGGTAATAACTAGGTCCAGAGTATGGTCACAGTTATGGGTGGGCCCAGTAGAAAGCCCCTTGGTAATAACCAGGTCCAGAGTATGGCCACAGTTATGGGTGGGCCCACTAGAAAGCCCCTTGGTAATAACCAGGTCCAGAGTATGGCCACAGTTATGGGTGGGCCCAGTAGAAAGCCCCTTGGTAATAACCAGGTCCAGAGTATGGCCACAGTTATGGGTGGGCCCAGTAGAAAGCCCCATGGTAATAACTAGGTCCAGAGTATGGCCACAGTTATGGGTGGGCCCAGTAGAAAGCCCCTTGGTAATAACCAGGTCCAGAGTATGGCCACAGTTATGGGTGGGCCCAGTAGAAAGCCCCTTGGTAATAACCAGGTCCAGAGTATGGCCACAGTTATGGGTGGGCCCAGTAGAAAGCCCCTTGGTAATAACCAGGTCCAGCGTATGGCCACAGTTATGGGTGGGCCCAGTAGAAAGCACCTTGGTAATAACCAGGTCCAGAGTATGGCCACAGTTATGTGTGGGCCCAGTAACATGTTGGATAAAGTCCATCAAGCTCAAAATATTCATAAATTCAATGGCCTTGGAATCTCTTTGTCAACAAGAATATTATAATCACCCAACACAATGATTTTATCACAGTTCTCAAGGACAATAGATAATCGTTCAGATAGACCAGTAAAGAAAGTGGGGCAGAGCTTTGGTGGCCTATACAGGGTTGTGACCAGCACTGGTGGCCGACATGTAAACAGTATAGCATGATGCTCAAAAGACCCAAAGTCACCAAATGAAAAGGCCTTACAGCCGAGAGCATTAGTTAAAGTAGAGGCTTGATAAAAAAGACTCCCTGGGACTGTAGTGGCGAGGGTCGAGAGCTTCAAGTTCCTCGGTGTCCACATCAGTAAAGAATCATTATGCTCCACACACACCAAAACAATCATGAAGAAGGCACAACAAAGCCTTATCCCCCTCAGGAGGCTGAAAATATTTCTCATGGGCCCTCAGATCCTCAAAACGTTCTACAGCTGCACCATTGAGAGCATCTTGACTGGCTGCATCACCACTTGGTATTTTTAACTGCTTGGCATCCGACTGCAAGGCGCTACAGAGGGTAGTGTTTACGGCCCAGTACATCACTAGGGCTGAGCTCCCTGCCATCCAGGTCCTCTATACCAGGCGGTGTCAGAGGAAGGCCCTAAACATTTGGCACGGAAAGGTCACGCACATGCTGTGTGCATGTGTCCTGCGTGTGTTGGATTTATAGCATGTGTGAGGCCTGTGTGCATGGCTCTGCATGGTTTCCAGTCTAACTACAGTCTGATAGCAGAGAATGCCAGTTGGGGGATGGTATGACAGATGTGTTGGATGTATGCTATATCTGGGGATGGTGATTGGGGTGGGGAGGCGAGGGGAGTGCAGAGAGACGAGGAGGAGAGGGAGTTGAGCTGTCTGAGGCGTAGTCATGTGTGAGAGATAGAATATGTGCGTGTGTGTGTATGCCTTCTTGCTGGCTAGTGAGCAAGTGTGTGACGTAGTTTTAATTTCAAAATATCCTTAACATTCTACTGAATGGGAAAAGTTTCCTTTCAAATAGCCACTGCCTGGGTCTTTAGCCTTTATAGGGCTTTAGGAATTACGTTATACGATCAGAGTGTATATTATACAGCTGTCTCAGTGAGAACATAAAGGGGATTTGACTGTAGGGAGAAAATTAAAGCATGAAGGGCTGAAGGTTAAAAAGCCTGACATGGAATGAGTGTGGTAAAATTACAGAAGTTGCCGTGGCTGAAGCTTGGAGGGATGAACCATTTTTTCCTAACCTTTATTCAGCCTAATCGTATCACACACACACACACACACACACGCACCTTGTGCGTAGGCTTTAAGTGCTTTATTCGCCTCTTACCTTGCAGCCTTGAAATACCTGTCCAATGTGGTTAGATGCAAGAGGCACAATGGTTGCCTGGCAACCAAACACTCTCCTTGCTGGGGGGGGGGATAGATAGGGAGAGGAGAGAGGGTAAGATAAGTGAGGGTTTCGAGGGGGGAAATGAGAGTGAGGGGATATTAGGAGAGGAGAGAGGGTAAGATAAGTGAGGGTGTGGAGGGGAGGAGTGAGGGGATATGAGGAGAGAGGGAAATTGGGCGTCTTTGAACTGTATCAGAGAGGATCCTACCTTTGATCCTTCTGGAGCTCTGCAGGAAACAGGCGTGTCACGGCAGGACAGGATGCGTGCTTTAGCAGGTAAGGTAAAAGGTGAATCATGGCAGACAAGGGGAAGGCTTCCAAAGGAGGGAGAAATAGTGGTGACAGAACAGTCATGAATGTTACAGTATAATGACATCATTATTAACTATAAGGGTCATGGCTCTTGTATAGAGGGTCATAATGCTGAATCCAATGTTTAATGCTTTGTTAAGTGTTGTTTTCAGTTATCCTGTTTTTCTTCTTTATTTAATTGTGTTCCAGCTCAGTAGGTACCTGTTGTAGCTTTCTGTCATATCAACATAGCAATTATACAGCAGCAATTATGTGAGTGGAGTTTTGGGTGGTTAAGGTAGAGAAGCATCGTTAGTGCAGACGTTGACTTAATTGGTGGGTGAACCCAACTGAAGATTTCTGTCTGTTCCGTCTACAGTCTTTATATTGAAACAACAGCTGCTGTAATGTGGTGTTATAGTCATCTGGTGAATCAACTAACAGGGATCAATCACTATGGTGTTATAGTCATCTGGTGAATCATCTATCAGGGATCACTGTGGTGTTATAGTCATCTGGTGTAGGACCTAACAGGGACCACTGTGGTGTTATAGTCATCTAGTGAATCAACTAACAGGGATCACTGTGGTGTGATAGTCACTGTGGTGTTACAGTGATCTGGTGAATCACCTAATAGGGATCACTTGTGTTATATTCATCTGATGAAGGACCTAACAGGGATCACTGTAGTGTTATAGTCACTGTGGTGTTATAGTCATCTGGTGAATCACCTAATAGGGATCACTTGTGTTATATTCATCTGATGAAGGACCTAACAGGAATCACTGTGGTGTGTGATTCATTTGGATTTATTTGGATTTATATTTTGGATTTGTTTTGTGGGGGGATATGAGGAGAGGAGAGATTAATTTTTTAATTTTGAAGACATTTTAACTTCTTGACGCTACTAGCGGGATAATTGTCATCAACAACCGCTGAATTACACAGCGCCACATTCAAATAATATTACAAAAATATTTATATTCATGAAATCACAAGTGCAATATAGCAAAACACAGCTTAGCCTTTTGTTAATCCACCTGTCGTGTCAGATTTTGAAAATATGCTTTACAGCGAAAGCAATCCAAGCGTTTGTGTAAGTTTATCGATCGCTCTACAAAACATTATGAAAACCTAGCATCAAAGTAGCTTGGTGACAAAAATCAGAAAAGCAATCAAATTAATTGTTTACCTTTGATGATCTTCGGATGTTTTCACTCACGAGACTCCCAGTTGCACAATAAATGTTCCTTTTGTTCCATAAAGATTATTTTTATATCCAAAATACCTCCGTTTGTTTGGCACGTTATGTTCAGAAATCCACACTAAATAGCGGTCACGACAACGCAGACGAAAATTACAAATAGTATCCGTAATGTCCACAGAAACATGTCAAACGTTTTTTATAATCAATCCTCAGGTTGTTTTTAAAATATATAATTGATAATATATCAACCGCAACTGTCTTTTTCAGTAGGAGAGGGAATGGCAATGGCTGCCCAAACTCTGTTGCGCCAAGCAAAACGCTGCTGGCAGCCGGCCATACAATGATGCGATGTTATCGTTCTCGCTCATTTTTCAAAATAAAAGCCTGAAACTATGTCTAACGACTGTTGACACCTTGAGGAAGCGTTAGGAAAAGGAATCTGGTTGAATCCCTTTAAATGGAGCAAAGGCAGGCTATGGAACATGGGGTTTTCAAAATAGAAGCCACTTCCTGGTTTGATTTTCCTCAGGGTTTCGCCTGCAAAATCAGTTCTGTTATACTCACAGACAATATTTTGACAGTTTTGGAAACTTTAGAGTGTTTTCTATCCTAATCTGTCAATTATATGCATATTCTAGCATCTGGTCCTGAGGCCGTTTACTTTGGGAACATTATTTTTCCAAACATAAAAATAGTGCCCCCTAGCTTCAAGAGTACAGTGGGGAGAACAAGTATTTGATACACTGCCGATTTTGCAGGTTTTCCTACTTACAAAGCATGTAGAGGTCTGTAATTGTTATCATAGGTACACTTCAACTGTGAGAGACGGAATCTAAAATCCAGAAAATCACATTGTATGATTTTTAAGTAATTCATTTGCATTTTATTGCATGACATAAGTATTTGATCATCTACCAACCAATAAGAATTCCGGCTCTCACAGACCTGCCCTCCTGTTCTCCACTTATTACCTGTATTAACTGCACCTGTTTGAACTCGTTACCTGTATAAAAGACACCTGTCCACACACTCAATCAAACAGACTCCAACCTCTCCACAATGGCCAAGACCAGAGAGCTGTGTAAGGACATCAGGGTTAAAATTGTAGACCTGCACAAGGCTGGGATGGGTTACAGGACAATAGGCAAGCAGCTTGGTGAGAAGGCAACAACTGTTGGCACAAATATTAGAAAATGGAAGAAGGTCAAGATAATGGTCAATCACCCTCGGTCTGGGGCTCCATGCAAGATCTCACCTCGTGGGGCATCAATGATCATGAGGAAGGTGAGGGATCAGCCCAGAACTACACGGCAGGACCTGGTCAATGACCTGAAGAGAGCTGGGACCACAGTCTCAAAGAAAACCATTAGTAACACACTACGCCGTCATGGATTAAAATCCTGCAGCGCACGCAAGGTCTCCCTGCTCAAGCCAGCGCATGTCCAGGCCCGTCTGAAGTTTGCCAATGACCATCTGGATGATCCAGAGGAGGAATGGGAGAAGGTCATGTGGTCTGATGAGACAAAAATAGAGCTTTTTGGTCTAAACTCCACTCGCCGTGTTTGGAGGAAGAAGAAGGATGAGTACAACCACAAGAACACAATCCCAACCGTGAAGCATGGAGGTGGAAACATCATTCTTTGGGGATGATTTTCTGCCAAGGGGACAGGACGACTGCACTGTATTGAGGGGAGGATGAATGGGGCCATGTATCGCGAGATCTTGGCCAACAACCTCCTTCCCTCAGTAAGAGCATTGAAGATGGGTCGTGGCTGGGTCTTCCAGCATAACAACGAAACACACAGCCAGGGCAACTAAGGAGTGGCTCCGTAAGAAGCATCTCAAGGTCCTGGAGTGGCCTAGCCAGTCTCCAAACCTGAATCCAATAGAAAAGCTTTGGAGGGAGCTGAAAGTCCGTATTGCCCAGCGACAGCCCCGAAAGGTCTGTATGGAGGAGTGGGCCAAAGTCCCTGCTGCAGTGAGTGCAAACCTGGTCAAGAACTACAGGAAACGTATGATCTCTGTAATTACAAACAAAGGTTTCTGTACCAAATATTAGGTTCTGCTTTTCTGATGTATCAAATACTTATGTAATGCAATAAAATGCTAATTAATTACTTAAAAATCATACAATGTGATTTTCTGGATTATTGTTTTAGATTTCGTCTCTCACAGTTGAAGTGTACCTATGATAAAAATTACAGATCTCTACATGCTTTGTAAGTAGGAAAACCTGCAAAATCGGCAGTGTATCAAATACTTGTTCTCCCCACTGTATCTGTCTGTGTATGTTCTGTAGGATAGATTTTTCAATATGTGTACTTTACAGGGCGATTCTAACAAGTTTCTCTCTCACACTTTTGTTTTCTCTCTCTCTCTCTCTCTCTCTCTCTCTCTCTCTCTCTCTCTCTCTCTCTCTCCTACAGGATGGATTATCTCAGTATCACTTTGTTGGTTCTGCCTCTACGATAGAGAGAGACAGACAGAGACCCTACTCCTCCTCTCGCACCCCCTCTGTGTCCCCTGTACGAACCTCACCCAACAACCGCTCAGGTCAGTGTGTGTGTGTGTGTGTGCGTGTGTGTGTGTGTGTGTGTGTGTGTGTGTCAGAGGAGGCTGGTGGGATGAGCTGTAGGAGGACTGGCTCATTGTAATTGCTGGAATGGAATAAATGGAACGGTATCAAATACAGCTAGCCTGCCTGTGGCTGTCCTTCCTCCACAGCGAATTTAGCCTGGTGATGAGGCAGAAAAGTGCTTTTCCTCCCCCTGGCTTAGTGGACTCTTTAACTGGCCCTGGCCTTTGCTTCAGAGCAACTAGCTTCCCTGCTTAATGGTGTGTGTGTGTGTGTGTGTGTGTGTGTGTGTGTGTGTGTGTGTGTGTGTGTGTGTGTGTGTGTGTGTGTGTGTGTGTGTGTGTGTGTGTGTGTGTGTGTGTGTGTGTGTGTGTGTGTGTGTGTGTGTGCGCGTCTGTGCCTGTGTGTCAATGAAAAAAACATCACTATGTCTTGCCACTTCATTTCTCTGCACCTACTAAGAACAGTATTATTATCATACTGCAAGTGAGAGTGTGGTATAGTAGTGATAACAGTTCCCCGAGGAGTGAAGTTAGACATGATGACGTAAGTTGTAAGAGGAGGAGAGGGGAAGATGAGACTAACTTTGAATATTGACATTGAGAATCAGGAGCTTAGAGGGATTGTCACGCCCTGACCGTAGATTGCTTTGTAGGTTTCTATTTTTTGTTTGGTCAGGGTGTGATGTGGGTGGGTATTCTATGTTGTAGGTCTAGGTTTTCTTTTTCTATGTGTTTGGCCAGGTATGGTTCCCAATCAGAGGCAGCTGTCGATCGTTGTCTCTGATTGAGAGCCATACTTAGGCAGTCTGTTTTCCCATTTTGAGTTGTGGGTGATTATTTTCTGGTTAGTGTTTGTTGCACCTGTCAGAACTGTTTGTTGGTCGTTTTGTTGTTTTGTTTGTGTATTCATCTTTATTAAAGGTATTATGGATACTTACCATGCTGCACTTTGGTCCTCCTCTCCTTCCACCAACGACAATCGTTACAGGGATATAGAAACTCTGCTCTCTCCTTTATCACGCTCTATTCCTGCGTTGCATGGTTCCCTCGTTCTTCTGTTCCCCTGCTCTCCAGTACATGCTGTTCTGGATCTGCTACAACCATGTTTTCTAGCCTCTGAGACCGATCAAAGCAGATTGAGAGAGAGAGAGAGAG
This sequence comes from Oncorhynchus clarkii lewisi, assembly GCF_045791955.1. Taxonomy (NCBI): domain Eukaryota; kingdom Metazoa; phylum Chordata; class Actinopteri; order Salmoniformes; family Salmonidae; genus Oncorhynchus; species Oncorhynchus clarkii. The sequence goes on along the minus strand of NC_092157.1, from coordinate 18,989,567 downwards.
AGAGAGAGAAAGAGAGAGAGAGAGAGAGAGAGAGATGTGTGCGTCATCATCATTCAAGCGTAGGACCTTGTCTGTTCTCTGTGATTAACACTAGCCAAGAGAGACCCTGACCTAGGGGCCCATGCACACACACTGTCTCCATGGGACTGTAGTAAATGATAAGGGTTTCATGGCTGAACTGTTTCTCTCCTCAGACAATCTCAGAGTAACTGACTGATCCTGCTCACATGCCTGTTCTAACTGTGAGTGTGTGTGCATGTGCGTGCATGTGTCTGTGCAAGCGTGTGTGACCTTTCAAAGCCCCTTGGCGCTCACTGTACCATGCTGATAGCTCTCAGACCTGATCTCCATGGGTAACCGTATCTAACAGTGATGAGCTTGGTCTCCGGGGTTACGGGATCTAACGGTGTTGTGTTACGGTAGTGATTATCCGTTTAACATAGTTGCTGTCACAGGGTTGTCACACTCCCCTCCCCTCTCCTCCCCTTCCCACCCCTCCTCTCCCCATCCCTCCTCTCCCCTCTCCTCTCACCACCTCTCTCCTCCTTTCCCCTCACGCCTCCTCTCCCCTCCTCAACCCTCCTCTCCCCACCCTTCCTCTCCCCTCCCCACCCCTACTCTCCCTTCCCATCTCCCCTCCTCTCCCCATCCCTCCTCTCCCCTCTCCTCTCACCACCTCTCTCCTCCTTTCCCCTCACGCCTCCTCTCCCCTCCTCAACCCTCCTCTCCCCACCCTTCCTCTCCACTCCCCACCCCTCCTCTCCCCACCCTTCCTCTCCCCACCTCTATTCTCCCTTCACATCTCCCCCTCCTCTCACCTTCTCTCTCCTCTCCTCTCCCCACCCCTCCTCTCTTCTTCCCTCCCCTCCTCTCCCCTCCCTGCTTCTCCCATCCCCTCCCCACCTCCCTCTCCTCTCCCCACCCCTCCTCTCCCCACCCATCCCCACCTCTCCTCTTCCCTCCCCTCCTCTCCTCCTCTCTCTCTTGTTCTAGTAAGGAACAGTACGTTGTGTATGTTTCTATTAGGTTATTTATATTTATAGAATAGTGTAGTCTTGTAGGGATGAACATGCTACTTAAAGCCTTCTCTGATCTGGATGGTTTAATGCAGTGTAGGTGAGCAGTTGATATTATGTATGAAGTATTCACTTGATAAGAGTGTTTAGGTAAGCAGTATCATAGAGACTGTAGTGTGTGGGTAAGCATTTTCAGGGGACTGTAAGAGGAGATCACATGCCCCCTGTGAGTGAGTGTCTGTGTGTTCTGGTGTGCGTGTGAGTAAGGGTTTTCAAGGGAATTACTGTGTGCTACTCTGACCTGCAGGAGACGACCTTCGGGCTGTCACACTAAACATACCTAATGATGAGTAATGTGTGTGTGTGTGTGATTGTGTGTGTCTGACCGGTGTGTGTGTAATACAGTAAGCGCCCCAGCCTCTCCCAGAGAGATGATGAGTATGAAGGATCACAAGCCCGAAAACGACTCCACGGCAACCAACGCAGGTTTCCACAGCAACAAAGGAGAGCACACATCCCGGAAAGACGCCATGGCAGGTGTGTGAGAGGAGATATAAAGAATAGATTATTACTTTCTATCTACGCATCTCTTTCCGCCATTCTCCCCCCTCTCGCTCTCCCCCTCCCACTCTCTCCCCCCTCTCTCTCTTCCCCCCCTCTCTCTCCCCCTCCCTCTCTCTCTCCCCCTCCCTCTCTCTCTCCCCCCTCTCTCTCCCCCTCCCTCTCTCTCCCCCTCCCTCTCTCTCTCCCCCTCCCTCTCTCTCTCCCCCTTCCCTCTCTCTCCCCCTCCCTCTCTCTTCCCCCTCCCTCTCTCTCCCCCCTCTCTCTTCCCCTCCCTCTCTCTTTCTCCCCTCTCTCCCCTCACTCTCTCTCTCCCCCCTCCCTCTCTCTCTCTCCCCTCACTCTCTCTCTGCTCTCTCTCCCCCTCTCTCTCTCTCCTCCTCCCTCTCTCTCTCCCCCCTCCCTCTCTCTCCCCCCTCTCTCTATCTATTGCTGAGTTTTTCTCATATAATAACCTCAATAGATCACAAATAAAATAATGTCCAGGACAAAGGTTTGAGTTCTTGACTCAAACGGTTTATTGTGAAACTCAACAGGCTACTGTATCCTACGCCAGGTACATCTGTATAATACACAAATCATCAACAATTAGCTATCTTACTTGTCCATCGCCTCAGTCAAGACCTGCCACATCCAGAATCCTACATTTGTTTTAGTTTTGTTTTCAAAGCATCTTTGATATTGTCTTTGTAATGAAAGTGCTATATAAAATCCATCTATTATTATTACTATTGTAATATACAGGTAACTGCAGTAAATGAGGGTTCTGGTGGCTCTGTTGTGGTCTGGGGTGTCATTTTCCTGGCATGGTTTAGGTCCTCTCTACCCCTTAGAGGACAAGGTAATCGCCAATACAGCCATTCTGACTGATCATTTTTATCCTGATGGGAGTGGTTTCTTCTAGGATGACAGTGCCTTCATCCACAGGGCACAAGTGGTCACTGAATGGTTTGATGAGCATGAAAACGATGTAAACCATATGCCATGGCCATCTCAGTCACCAGAACTCAACCCAATTGAACACTTCTGGGAGATTCTGGAGCAGTGCCTGAGATAGCGTTTTCCACCACCATCAACAAAACACCAAATGATGGTATTTCTCATGGAAGAATGGTGTCGCATCCCTCCAATAGAGTTCCAGACACTTGTAGAATTGATGCCAAGGTGCATTGAAGATGTTCTGGCTCGTGGTGGCCCAACGCCCCTTTATTTTGGCAGTTTCCTATAGCTCTCTTAACTCATTAATTAAGAGGCATTCACTAATTACTAGTTTAAACTTGCATTCTGTATAGACATTTTGTCACTAATTAACTGTGTGACTTAAAGGCTGATGTTGTTTTCACCAGAGTCTCTGACATGTTCTCAGGTTAAAGACTGATGTTTTCATCAGAAGTTCTGACATGTTCTCAGGTTAAAGGCTGATGTTGTTTTCATCAGAAGTTCTGACATGTTCTCAGGTTAAAGACTGATGTTTTCATCAGAAGTTCTGACATGTTCTCAGGCTGAAGGCTGATGTTTTCATCAGAAGTTCTGACATGTTCTCAGGTTAAAGACTGATGTTTTCATCAGAAGTTCTGACATGTTCTCAGGCTGAAGGCTGATGCTGTTTTCATCAGAAGTTCTGACATGTTCTCAGGCTGAGGGCTGATGTTGTTTTCATCAGAAGTTCTGACATGTTCTCAGGTTAAAGACTGATGTTTTCATCAGAAGTTCTGACATGTTCTCAGGTTAAAGACTGATGTTTTCATCAGAAGTTCTGACATGTTCTCAGGCTGAAGGCTGATGTTGTTTTCATCAGAAGTTCTGACATGTTCTCAGGCTGAAGGCTGATGTTGTTTTCATCAGAAGTTCTGACATGTTCTCAGGCTGAAGGCTGATGTTGTTTTCATCAGAAGTTCTGACATGTTCTCAGGTTAAAGACTGATGTTTTCATCAGAAGTTCTGACATGTTCTCAGGCTGAAGGACACATTCTCTCTTTAATATAAGTATTCTTTCTCACACATCTTCTCCATCTATTTCTCTCAGTCTTTGTCTTACTTTTTCTGTCTTTCTTTCCTTCTCTCTCTCAATTCAATTAAAAGGGCTTATATTGGCATGGGAAACACATGTTTACATTGCCAAAGCTATTGAAATAAACAATTTAAAAAAGACCAGTAAACATTACACTCACAAATGTTCTATCCCTCTCTCTCTCTCTCTCTCTCCCCCTATCTCTCTCTCTCTCTCTCTCTCTCTCTCTCTCTCTCTCTCTCTCTCTGTCTCTGTCTCTGTCTCTCTCCCTCTCTCTCTCTGACACGCTCTCTTTATCTCTCTTTCTCTCTCACACTCTTTCTCTCTCTCTCTCTCACACTCTTTCTCTCTCTCACTCTCTCTCTCTCTCGCTCTTTCTCTCTCTCACTCTCTCTCTCTCTCGCTCTTTCTCTCTCTCTCTGACACAATCTCTTTATCTCTCTCTTTCTCACACACTCTCTCTCACTCTCTGACACTGTCTCTCTCTTTCTCTCTCTCTCACACACTCTCTCACTCTCTGACACTGTCTCTCTCTTTCTCTCTCTCTCACACACTCTCTCTCTCTCTGACACCATCTCTCTCTTCTTTCAGTCCAAATCTCCTGTGGAACATCCACGTTGTTCCGGAACTCTTATGTAACTGCTAATGACGACATTAAACACAACCAGGTGAGTTACAGTACAACTACAAACACACACCCACACACACACACATACAAATACATACATGCACATGCAGACATGCACACACACTCACATTGCTGCAAGCACACACAGACACACACAGATTTTTATGGCACGTCTTGTTAGCAAGTTACCTCCTTGGCATCTGGTGCCATGGTGATGGTTGTCATGGTGGCGTCTTCAGGAAGGTGGAGTTTCTGATAAGCTCTGATGTGTTCCGGAATCTTCACCAATGCCCCGCCCACAAACTGGAGAGCGTGAAACCGTGGAAACCTGAAACCACACCCCGCGCTTATCCAATTAAAAACCTTATCTTATCACCTCAGATGAAGTTAGACCAATTAAACGGCTCTGTGAAATGTGTCAACGTAAAGTTAAAACAGCCACAATTTTGGAAGATGAAACTAACTGTATAGTTTCTGATGTGTGATTAGTTTTTATTTCCTCTCCAGATCCCTCCTCAGCCCATGACCATAGCTCCACAGGCAGACTGCTCCTCTACACCTATAAAAGAATACGACACGTTCCCTCCATCCCTCCCTCCATCCTTCCCTCCGCCGCAGAACCCTGGCCGCATGCTGGATGACTCCTTCTTCGTGCCTCCAGACCAGCCCCTCCCCCAGCCCCCGTCTCAGGCTGCCACTGACCTCCGGATGCACCTGGGCCTCAAATCCACCGGCAACTACGTGGACTTCTACTCTGCATCCCGGCCCTACTCCGAACTCAACTACGAGACCAGCCACTACCCGGCCTCGCCTGACTCCTGGGTCTAGAGACAGGAGTCACAACTTATCTCTGGTCCTGGAGAGACATAGGCTTGTGCAGGCTTTAGCTCCAGCCTTGCAGTAACAACACCTGATTCAAGTAATTAAAGTCTTATGAACAGTTGTTTTTAGGATATCAGGTTTATTAGTGCTGGGCTGGAACAAAAGCCTCCATGGTCCTGTAGCTCTCCAGGACTGGGAGTGAAAACACTGGTGTAGAGTAAGGTGGGAGTGGGAGGTTAATATTAGTTACTAACCGCAGCAGAGATTGAGGGGGTAGAGGAGGGAGGTGCCAGGGGGTTGTAAGGGACTGAGGCGTGAAGAGAGACTGTGCATGTGCATGAATACCACAATACATTTTCTTTCTGCCAGTTCAGTTTGATCAAAGCTTTGTTCCACTGGGAAAGTGAATGTATGGATATGTCTAAAGGGAGAGAAAGAAAGAGAGGGAGAGAGACAGAGGAAAGAGAGAGAGAGAGAGAGAGAGGAAAGAGAGGGAGAGAGACAGAGGAAAGAGAGAGAGAGAGAGAGAGAGAGGAAAGAGAGAGAGAGAGAGAGAGAGAGAGAGAGGAAAGAGAGAGAGAGAGAGCCTTGATGGAAAGAAAGAGAGAGAGAGAGAGAGAGAGAGAGAGTGAAGGCCTTGATGGAAAGAAAGCGAGAAAACAAGTGAATGATGACGGAGGGCTCTTACATTGACCTTCAGGAAGGAGGAGAAGAGACGAGGTGTTGAGAAATGGAGGAGAGGAAGAGTGGCGGTGAGGGTTCTTTGGCTAATCGGGATGAAAAGCGACAGAACAGAGAAGGGAGAGAGGGATGAGTGGAATACACCAAGCTCAAGGCAAGAGTGGATGTTTACAGGAAAAACTAAGGGAGCAGCTTTCCACCCATTCATTACATTGACTTCTGACTTTCACCTTTCTATGGAATGTCCTCTATTCAAGAACACTCTTCCACCCATTCATTACATTGACTTTCACCTTTCTATGGAATGTCCTCTATTCAAGAACACTCTTCCACCCATTTTATTTTCACATATTTTTTATTTGTATTTTTTTAAGTTGTGGATGTATAGTATTTTTGGTGTACAGTACAGTGACAGTTGAGAGACTTGTGTGGTATTGTGTATATTACACGAGTCACTAGCGACCGACCACTGCATATTGTTAGTCTGTAACATGGGAGGCTGAGAAGAAAACACACACCATTTGGAACAATGTCTATCAATGATCACTGTCTCCCTTTCCCACACCACATCTGTTTGAACAGCCAGTGGTTGACTAGCAGTATTGTCTGTTCTCTGATCACGAAAAATGTCTGTCCAAAGCAGTTCAAGACCGACTACAACACCGATGACATCATTCCACACTCCTTCTTGACAGACTGCTTTTTCACTGCCTAAACAATTAGATGTAGATATTTTAAATATACGTTTCTTGTTTCTCCGTTTCCACACACTGATATTTTATTTTGAAGATACAGTATTTAAAGGTTCTGAATTAAAATGGTTTTGTCATCCACAGTTACATGATACAATCTGTCCCGTGTACAAGAACCAACCTTCTGCTTTCTAAGACGTTCTACTAGGTTGTACATACCACCACTGTACATTAGAGAGAGAAGTGACATTGTGCCAAACTTTGCCCTCTCTGGTTCCAGCCCTAGACTGGAGGATGTATGGGACTCTCAGTTGACGTTTACAGACCATGACCAGTCATTCTCTCTCTTGTTTGTAACTGCTTTGGTTTTGATGGGAGTAAGTTATACACTACCTACAGAGGGGTATCACTATAGAAAGGGGTACGTACGTCTCCTTCGTAAATGAACAGACCTGCCTATGTTAGTTGAGCGTGTATGTGTGTGTGTGTGTGTGTGCGCGTTTGGGTGTGTGTCTTGATCACTGTCTGAAAGAAGAGGCATCCCTCCAGATAAGAGTCAGATTTTACAAAACACAACCCAAAGCAAAATTCACTTGACTGACATGAATGACAAATCCATATATACGCAGCCTTCAGAAAGGATTCACACCTCTTGACTTATTCCACATTTTGTTGTTACAGCCTGAGTTCAAAATGGATTAAATATGTTTTTCTTCTCACTCATCTACACACAATACCCCATAATGACGGTGAAAACAGGTTTTTAGAAATGTTTGCGTGTTGTGTTGAAAATGAAATACAGAAATATCTCACAACTTTGGCAGCGATTGGGAGTCTTTCTGGGTAAGTCTAAGAGCTTTACACACCTGGATTGTGCAACATTATACCCATTATTTTTGAAATTCTTCAAGCCCTGTGTTTTCAAGTCTGCCATAGGTAATTTATTTGCATTTATTTTTTCCACCCTTTTTCTCCCCAATTACGATCTTGTTTCATCGCTGCAACTCCCCAATGGGCTCTGAAAAGGGGAAGGTTGAGTCATGTGTCCTCCGTAACATGACCCGCCAAACTGCGCTCCTTAACACCCGCCCGCTTAACACTGTTCAATTGACGACGGAGGTCAGCTGGCAGGCGCCCGGCCTGCCACAAGGCGTCGCTAGAGCGTGATGAACCAAGTAAATGAACCAATGGAACATGGTACTCAGTAATGTATTGTATTGAATTTGCCCCAAACATAACACCTTGTATTCAGGACAAACGGTTAATTGCTTTGCCATATTTTTTAGCAGTTTTACTTTAGTGCCTTATTGCAAACAGGATGCATGCTTGGAATATGTTTTATTCTGTACAGGCTTCCATCTTTTCACTCTGTCATTTAGGTTAGTATTGTGGAGTAACTACAATGTTGTTGATCCATCCTCAGTTTTCTCCTATCACAGCCATTAAACCCTCTACTGTTTTAACTTCACAATTGGCCTCATGGTGTAATTTTAGGAATAATAGGAATAATTTTCTTTGTAATGACTGGGTGTATTGATACACCATCCAAGGTGTAATTAATAACTTCATCATGCTCAAAGGGATATTCAATGTGTTTTTTAAAAACCCATCTTTAACCCTTCTTTGTGAGGCACGGAAAAACATCCCTGGCCTTTGTGGTTGAATCTGTGTTTGAAATTCACTGCTCGGCTGAAGGACCTTATAGATAATTGTATGTGTGGGGTACAGAAATGAGGTAGTCATTCAAAAATAATGTTAAACACTATTATTGCATACAGAGGGAGTCCATGCAACTTATTGTGACTTGTTAAGTACAGTTTTACTTTTGAACTTATTTAGGCTTGCCATAACAAAGAGGTTGACTACAGCGGAGGCTGCTGAATGGAGGACGGCTCATAATAATGGCTGGAACGGCACTATTGGAATGACATCAAACACATAGAAACCATGTGTTTGATACCATTCCACCTATACCACAACAGCTATTACCACAAGCCCATCCTCTCCAATTAAGCTGCCACCAACCTCCTGTGGTTGAATACTTATTACTCAAGACATTTAAGCTTTCATGTTTTATTAATTTGTAAAAAAAAAAATATTGAAAAACATCATTCCACATTATGGGGTATTGTGTGTAGGCCAGTGACACAAAAACAACAATATCATCCATTTTAAATTCAGACTGTTACACAACAAAATGTGGAAAAAGTCAAGGGGTGTGAATACTTTCTGAAGGCACTGCATATATATATATATATATATATATACAATGGTATCAAACACATGATTTATGTGTGTTTGATGTCATTCCATATACGTGTGTATATATATATATATATATATATATATATATATATATACATACATATACTTTTTATGTGCAGGTTTCGGTGTCACTAAAAGCAACAATGTTTTATGGAGAGAAAAAAAACCATGTACAATATGACTCTGTTCACGTGACTGTACTGATGATGACGATGATGATGAAGTTTGAACCCCCTGTTGAGAAGACAGCTCAGTTCCAATATTCACACTAGCATACTAGTTATTTGGCCATACATTCTAAGCAGTACGCTAGAGTAGATATTGGAACGTAGCAGAACCAACAGAACCTAGCTGATGATAGTGATGATGTTGACACTATGGTGCGCGTTGTGATGTCGTGTGTTCTGGCTTATTAGAAGACCTTACTGAGTGTGGATGCTACCTTTAACACCAGGTAAATAAAAGACTCTTTGCAATCTATTCTACCTATTCAACATTTATTTCACCAGCTAAGTCATGAAGATAGTTTTTTTATTATTCACATTTTATTAATTACTTCAAAGTCATATAAGTCACTTGAACTTCTTCCAAAAGTGAAAGCCAAGGTCGACAGTGACATTTAAAAACTCCCTTGAGGTTGGAAGAAACATTGAGTTGCCAGGGCATAAGTACAGAGGATGTTTAGACAGTAGTTCATCACTTTAACCCATCCTGGGCCAATCCTTTTCTATCACATCCTACCACATTTACCCAGATCTAAGATTATGTTTTTTTATCCTGTGTGTGTGTGTGTGTGTGTGTGTGTGTGTGTGTGTGTGTGTGTGTGTGTGTGTGTGTGTGTGTGTGTGTGTGTGTGTGTGCGTGTGTGTGTGTGTGTCCACATCCTGAAAGCTATTTCCCTGCTACTGCTGTGTGTGTGTGTGTGTGTGGGTCCACGTCCTGAAAGCTATTTCCCTGCTGCCCTGCAGATAAATCACATGCCACATGGTGTTATCTCCCTGACAGGCTCCACTGACAAGCAGCTGATTACATCTGGACTCATAAACACCTCCATTGGGGACTGGGCCAGCAGACATGTTGTTACATGTCCAACTGAAAATAGGCTCTGTCATAATGTGGATAGCTTACAAATGTATCCACAGACCTGATGCATTCTAGCCATGCATACACTGACTATGGAGTAATAGACATGTTTCAAATAGAATGATAATCCCTTACATACCACTCTATAGATGAATAACAACAGTGACAAGATATAGACAGACCCTTTAACTCTCCTGGTACTTTCCCCCTGCAGTCACATTTGATTCATTTCATCAAAGAGCTCGGTGCCTGGCTACAAAGCCAGCCTGGAAGTGTTTTAGAAGAGCGGAAGAAGGAGGTGGTGGCACTTTGACAGTTGACTAGAACTAATTTCCTTGCTGTGATCCAATGTAGTGCTCCGCGATAACTGTATTGTCGTGATTATTACCCTTCACAATAATTAGACACGTTAGACACTGTCAGAGAAAGTAGTCCCACAGTGGATGGGTGGTGGTAATGTGGCATGAAAATAGCTCTTCAATTTCACCTCCATTTTATGCCTCAAACACGGCAGAGACAGACACCGCCGGGGACGTGGTACCACGCTGTACTGTTCCTCTCTGCTCTGATGCTCGCCTCTGCCCATCGAGCCGTGGCAAACCTCGGGCACAGAGGAGGTGTGTGCGTGGATGGGTGTGTGCATGTGCATGCGTCAAGGGTGAAATTGTGGTTTAGATAATTGGGGGGCGAACAGTGGATGGGGTGTCCAGGGGGTCCTCTTTTAAAACACATTTCCTGCAATTATACACAGTATAAGTGGAAGGATAAGTGGAAGGCCTCCCCCCCAAGAATTGAAATATTGAATTAACATATATTATAATATATGTTACTTTAAAGGTTGACTTTGGGCAAAAATGCTAAAAACAACATCTTTAAATTGTATAACTGATCAATGCATCATACCAGATCATTGAATGCTTAAAAAACAAAAGAAAGTTGGCTACAGAATGAATGAGTGAATGAATGAGTGAATGACGTCAACGCATACTGGAAGAGTTACTGGCTAGCTACAAAGTGGCAAACTTAGCTAACAAACTAGCTACTTGGGTCATGGTGTGCATGACAAGAATGACACATCGATGAACCACCAAAGGCACACCCCGTTTCTGTTAGAAAATTGAGAAAGAAGAGGAGTTGGACCGTTTTTTCGCACCCAAAGTTGATAGTTAAAGCTAATTTTCTGCAATTCTACACATTTTGCCATTGCTTTTGACGTGTTTGTATGCTATCTGGGGGGACCCACAAGCCGAAACACTTTTAACATAAATGATTGGGGGGTAGAGGGGACAAACCAAACTGTTCTGGAAATTTCACCTATGGCATGCACATATGTGTGTGTGCACGCGTGGTGGTTCAGTCTAGAGGGTTTGAAACAAATATCTATTTCTGATTAAACAAAGATGAGCATTCAGCAGTGTGCCAAAGATACAGACAGACAGACCTATCAGCATTATGTATGAGAAACAGAATTCTAATCCGCTTTAGGAGCGAGGTAGGGTCCAGGGTCCAGATACAGAGAAAATCAGATGGAGCAAGACAGAGGGAGGTAGCGAGAGAGAGAGAAGAGGGAGAAAGAAAGGGTAGCTGAGAGAAATGGGAGAAGAGGGGGACTAAAAGACGACAGCGGCAGTGAGAAAGAAGAGCCCAGACTGCTCTGTGTGATTCGTTTAGGGCCATGTTAGAAACCCTGACGGTTCAATTTGAGCTCTGCCTAGGAACCTGGCGTCGGGCGCATACGATAGGAATGATTAATGTTGCTGATGAGCTAAATACAAAACCTCTGGTGTGTGGAATAGCAACATGAATGGAGGAATAGTGGAAAATAGCCTTGCTATGCACAGCACCTAAACTCTGTAAGATGTGACTGGCAGGGAATGGTTTGGACCTAAACCTTGCTATGCACAGCACCTAAACTCTGTAAGATGTGACTGGCAGGGAATGGTTTGGACCTAAACAGGGGTTTTAGCCTGGTGTTCATTACATGCCAGATGCCACAGTAAAGGGGACACATTTAGTAGGCCGCTATTACTTTTTGAAAATGACACAATGAATATTTGTAAATGTCATCATTGTGTCCCTCCCTCTCCTCCTACTTCACACATAGAAGCACACACCATGAGGTGTCCTGTCAGATGGAATCTCCTCACCCTGAATGAAGCATGACAGTACAGTAGAGTGTTACCCATTGGAGACAAGAATAGACAGTTATTCTTTACCGTTGCAGAAACTAGTCTTTGGTTTTAGCCTGCTGTGAAACCATACCCCCTACAGAGAGAGAGAGAGAGAGAGAGAGGGAGAGAGAGAGAGAGAGAGAGAGAGAGAGAGAGAGAGAGAGAGAGAGAGAGAGAGAGAGAGAGAGAGAGAGAGAGAGAGAGAGAGAGAGAGAGAGAGAACGTGTGTTCTTGTCAGATGAGGCATAGTCACTAACTTGTGACGTCCCCATTCTGTCTCTCTGTAAACCATCACAGAGAGAGCTTCTCCCAGGCACACGAACACACACACACATAGCAATCGTTCTGGGACTTTGTGTTTTTCTTTAGCTGTGGTCACTAACCCCCAGCCAAACACAGACAGACCGACCGACAGGACAGACATACCTCAGTGTAGTCTACCCACTGTTACCTGCTCTGTCTACCCACTGTTATCTCTCTGTCTACCCACTGTTACGTGCTCTGTCTAGCACTGCTGTTATCTGTTCTGTTTAACACCACTGTTACCTGTTCTGTCTATCACTACTGTTACCTGTTCTGTCTATCACTACTGTTACCTGTTCTGTCTAGCACTGCTGTTACCTGTTCTGTTTAACACTACTGTTACCTGTTCTATCTATCACTACTGTTACCTGCTCAGTCTAGGACTACTGTTACCTGTTCTGTCTATCACTACTGTTACCTGTTCTGTCTATCACCACTCTTACCTGCTCTGTCTAGGACTACTGTTACCTGTTCTGTCTAGCACTACTGTTACCTGTTCTGTCTATCACTACTGTTACCTGCTCAGTCTAGGACTACTGTTACCTGTTCTGTCTATCACTACTGTTACCTCTTCTGTCTAGGACTACTGTTACCTGCTCAGTCTAGGACTACTGTTACCTGTTCTGTCTAGCACTACTGTTACCTGTTCTGTCTAGCACTACTGTTACCTGTTCTGTCTAGCACTACTGTTACCTGTTCTGTCTATCACTACTGTTACCTGCTCAGTCTATGACTACTGTTACCTGTTCTGTCTAGCACTACTGTTACCTGTTCTGTTTAACACCACTGTTACCTGTTCTGTCTATCACCACTGTTACCTGCTCTGTCTATCACCACTGTTACCTGTTCTGTTTAACACTACTGTTACCTGTTCTGTTTAACACTACTGTTACCTGTTCTGTCTATCACTACTGTTACCTGTTCTGTCTATCACCACTGTTACCTGTTCTGTCTATCACTACTGTTACCTGTTCTGTCTACCACTACTGTTACCTGTTCTGTCTATCACTACTGTTACCTGTTCTGTCTATCACTACTGTTACCTGTTCTGTCTATCACCACTGTTACCTGTTCTGTCTATCACTACTGTTACCTGTTCTGTCTACCACTACTGTTACCTGTTCTGTCTATCACTACTGTTACCTGTTCTGTCTACCACTACTGTTACCTGTTCTGTCTATCACCACTGTTACTTGTTCTGTCTATCACTACTGTTACCTGTTCTGTTTAACACTACTGTTACCTGTTCTGTCTATCACCACTGTTACTTGTTCTGTCTATCACTACTGTTACCTGTTCTGTTTAACACTACTGTTACCTGTTCTGTCTATCACTACTGTTACCTGTTCTGTCTATCACTACTGTTACCTATTCTGTCTATCACCACTGTTACCTGTTCTGTTTAACACTACTGTTACCTGTTCTGTCTATCACTACTGTTACCTGTTCTGTCTATCACTACTGTTACCTGTTCTGTCTATCACTACTGTTACCTGTTCTGTCTATCACCACTGTTACCTGTTCTGTCTATCACTACTGTTACCTGTTCTGTCTATCACTACTGTTACCTGTTCTGTTTAACACCACTGTTACCTGTTCTGTCTATCACTACTGTTACCTGTTCTGTTTAACACCACTGTTACCTGTTCTGTCTATCACCACTGTTACCTGTTCTGTCTATCACTACTGTTACCTGTTCTGTCTAGCACTCCTGTTACCTGTTCTGTCTACCCACTTTTACCTGTTCTGTTTAACACCACTGTTACCTGTTCTGTCTATCACTACTGTTACCTGTTCTGTCTATCACCACTGTTACCTGTTCTGTCTATCACTACTGTTACCTATTCTGTCTATCACTACTGTTACCTGTTCTGTTTAACACCACTGTTACCTGTTCTGTCTATCACTACTGTTACCTGTTCTGTCTATCACCACTGTTACCTGTTCTGTCTATCACTACTGTTACCTGTTCTGTCTATCACTACTGTTACCTGTTCTGTCTACCACTACTGTTACCTGTTCTGTTTAACACCACTGTTACCTGTTCTGTCTATCACTACTGTTACCTGTTCTGTCTATCACCACTGTTACCTGTTCTGTCTATCACCACTGTTACCTGTTCTGTCTAGCACTACTGTTACCTGTTCTGTCTACCCACTGTTACCTGTTCTGTCTATCACTACTGTTACCTGCTCTGTCTATCACTACTGTTACCTGTTCTGTCTACCACTACTGTTACCTGTTCTGTCTACCACTACTGTTATCTGTTCTGTCTATCACTACTGTTACCTGTTCTGTTTAACACTACTGTTACCTGTTCTGTCTATCACCACTGTTACCTGTTCTGTCTAACACCACTGTTACCTGTTCTGTCTATCACTTCTGTTACCTGCTCTGTCTATCACTAATGTTACCTGTTCTGTGTAACACCACTGTTACCTGTTCTGTCTATCACTTCTGTTACCTCTTCTGTCTATCACTACTGTTACCTGTTCTGTTTAACACTACTGTTACCTGTTCTGTCTATCACTACTGTTACCTGTTCTGTCTAGCACTACTGTTACGTGTTCTGTCTATCACTACTGTTACCTGTTCTGTCTATCACCACTGTTACCTGTTCTGTCTATCACTACTGTTACCTGTTCTGTCTATCACTACTGTTACCTGTTCTGTTTAACACCACTGTTACCTGTTCTGTCTATCACCACTGTTACCTGTTCTGTCTATCACTACTGTTACCTGTTCTGTCTAGCACTCCTGTTACCTGTTCTGTCTACCCACTTTTACCTGTTCTGTTTAACACCACTGTTACCTGTTCTGTCTATCACTACTGTTACCTGTTCTGTCTATCACTACTGTTACCTGTTCTGTCTATCACTACTGTTACCTGTTCTGTCTATCACCACTGTTACCTGTTCTGTCTATCACCACTGTTACCTATTCTGTCTATCACTACTGTTACCTGTTCTGTTTAACACCACTGTTACCTGTTCTGTCTATCACTACTGTTACCTGTTCTGTCTATCACTACTGTTACCTGTTCTGTCTATCACCACTGTTACCTGTTCTGTCTATCACTACTGTTACCTGTTCTGTCTATCACTACTGTTACCTGTTCTGTCTACCACTAATGTTACCTGTTCTGTTTAACACCACTGTTACCTGTTCTGTCTATCACTACTGTTACCTGTTCTGTCTATCACCACTGTTACCTGTTCTGTCTATCACCACTGTTACCTGTTCTGTCTAGCACTACTGTTACCTGTTCTGTCTACCCACTGTTACCTGTTCTGTCTATCACTACTCTTACCTGCTCTGTCTATCACTACTGTTACCTGTTCTGTCTACCACTACTGTTACCTGTTCTGTCTACCACTACTGTTATCTGTTCTGTCTATCACTACTGTTACCTGTTCTGTTTAAAACTACTGTTACCTGTTCTGTCTATCACCACTGTTACCTGTTCTGTCTATCACCACTGTTACCTGTTCTGTCTATCACTACTGTTACCTGCTCTGTCTATCACTACTGTTACCTGTTCTGTCTATCACTACTGTTACCTGTTCTGTCTATCACTACTGTTACCTGTTCTGTCTATCACTACTGTTACCTGTTCTGTCTATCACCACTGTTATCTCCCCTGTCTATCACTACTGTTACCTGTTCTGTTTAACACTACTGTTATCTCCCCTGTCTATCACTACTGTTACCTGTTCTGTCTAACACTACTGTTATCTCCCCTGTCTATCACTACTGTTACCTGTTCTGTTTAACACTACTGTTACCTGTTCTGTCTATCACCACTGTTACCTGTTCTGTCTACCCACTGTTACCTGTTTTGTCTATCACTACTGTTACCTGCTCTGTCTAGCACTACTGTTACCTGTTCTGTCTATCACTACTGTTACCTGTTCTGTTTAACACTACTGTTACCTGTTCTGTCTATCACCACTGTTACCTGTTCTGTCTATCACTACTGTTACCTGTTCTGTCTATCACCACTGTTACCTGTTCTGTCTATCACTACTGTTACCTGTTCTGTCTATCACTACTGTTACCTGTTCTGTCTATCACCACTGTTACCTGTTCTGTCTATCACCACTGTTACCTGTTGTCTATACCACTGTTACCTGTTCTGTCTATCACCACTGTTACCTGTTCTGTCTATCACTACTGTTACCTGTTCTGTCTAGCACTACTGTTACCTGTTCTGTCTATCACTACTGTTACCTGTTCTGTCTAGCACTACTGTTACCTGCTCTCTCTAGCACTACTGTTACCTGCTCTGTCTAGCACTACTGTTACCTGTTCTGTCTAGCACTACTGTTACCTGTTCTGTCTATCACCACTGTTACCTGTTCTGTCTATCACTACTGTTACCTGTTCTGTCTAGCACTCCTGTTACCTGTTCTGTCTACCCACTGTTACCTGTTCTGTTTAAAACTACTGTTATTTGTTCTGTCTACCCACTGTTATCTGTTCTGTCTAGCACTACTGTTACCTGTTCTGTCTAGCACTACTGTTACCTGTTCTGTCTATCACCACTCTTACCTGTTCTGTCTATCACTACTGTTACCTGTTCTGTCTAGCACTACTGCTACCTGTTCTGTCTAGCACTACTGTTACCTGTTCTGTCTACCCACTGTTACCTGTTCTGTCTATCACTACTGTTACCTGTTCTGTCTAGCACTACTGTTACCTGTTCTGTTTAACACTACTGTTACCTGTTCTGTCTATCACCACTGTTACCTGTTCTGTCTATCACTACTGTTACCTGTTCTGTCTACCCACTGTTATCTGTTTTGTCTAACACTACTGTTACCTGTTCTGTCTATCACTACTGTTACCTCCCCTGTCTAACACTACCGTTACCTCCCCTGTCTAACACTACTGTTACCTCCCCTGTCTAACACTACTGTTACCTCCCCTGTCTTACACTACTGTTACCTGTTCTGTCTATCACCACTGTTACTTGTTCTGTCTATCACTACTGTTACCTGTTCTGTTTAACACTACTGTTACCTGTTCTGTCTATCACCACTGTTACTTGTTCTGTCTATCACTACTGTTACCTGTTCTGTTTAACACTACTGTTACCTGTTCTGTCTATCACTACTGTTACCTGTTCTGTCTATCACTACTGTTACCTATTCTGTCTATCACCACTGTTACCTGTTCTGTTTAACACTACTGTTACCTGTTCTGTCTATCACTACTGTTACCTGTTCTGTCTATCACTACTGTTACCTGTTCTGTCTATCACTACTGTTACCTGTTCTGTCTATCACCACTGTTACCTGTTCTGTCTATCACTACTGTTACCTGTTCTGTCTATCACTACTGTTACCTGTTCTGTTTAACACCACTGTTACCTGTTCTGTCTATCACTACTGTTACCTGTTCTGTTTAACACCACTGTTACCTGTTCTGTCTATCACCACTGTTACCTGTTCTGTCTATCACTACTGTTACCTGTTCTGTCTAGCACTCCTGTTACCTGTTCTGTCTACCCACTTTTACCTGTTCTGTTTAACACCACTGTTACCTGTTCTGTCTATCACTACTGTTACCTGTTCTGTCTATCACTACTGTTACCTGTTCTGTCTATCACTACTGTTACCTGTTCTGTCTATCACTACTGTTACCTATTCTGTCTATCACTACTGTTACCTGTTCTGTTTAACACCACTGTTACCTGTTCTGTCTATCACTACTGTTACCTGTTCTGTCTATCACTACTGTTACCTGTTCTGTCTATCACCACTGTTACCTGTTCTGTCTATCACTACTGTTACCTGTTCTGTCTATCACTACTGTTACCTGTTCTGTCTACCACTACTGTTACCTGTTCTGTTTAACACCACTGTTACCTGTTCTGTCTATCACTAATGTTACCTGTTCTGTCTATCACCACTGTTACCTGTTCTGTCTATCACCACTGTTACCTGTTCTGTCTAGCACTACTGTTACCTGTTCTGTCTACCCACTGTTACCTGTTCTGTCTATCACTACTGTTACCTGCTCTGTCTATCACTACTGTTACCTGTTCTGTCTACCACTACTGTTACCTGTTCTGTCTACCACTACTGTTATCTGTTCTGTCTATCACTACTGTTACCTGTTCTGTTTAACACTACTGTTACCTGTTCTGTCTATCACCACTGTTACCTGTTCTGTCTATCACCACTGTTACCTGTTCTGTCTATCACTACTGTTACCTGCTCTGTCTATCACTAATGTTACCTGTTCTGTGTAACACCACTGTTACCTGTTCTGTCTATCACTTCTGTTACCTCTTCTGTCTATCACTACTGTTACCTGTTCTGTTTAACACTACTGTTACCTGTTCTGTCTATCACTACTGTTACCTGTTCTGTCTAGCACTACTGTTACGTGTTCTGTCTATCACTACTGTTACCTGTTCTGTCTATCACCACTGTTACCTGTTCTGTCTATCACTACTGTTACCTGTTCTGTCTATCACTACTGTTACCTGTTCTGTTTAACACCACTGTTACCTGTTCTGTCTATCACCACTGTTACCTGTTCTGTCTATCACTACTGTTACCTGTTCTGTCTAGCACTCCTGTTACCTGTTCTGTCTACCCACTTTTACCTGTTCTGTTTAACACCACTGTTACCTGTTCTGTCTATCACTACTGTTACCTGTTCTGTCTATCACTACTGTTACCTGTTCTTTCTATCACTACTGTTACCTGTTCTGTCTATCACCACTGTTACCTGTTCTGTCTATCACCACTGTTACCTATTCTGTCTATCACTACTGTTACCTGTTCTGTTTAACACCACTGTTACCTGTTCTGTCTATCACTACTGTTACCTGTTCTGTCTATCACTACTGTTACCTGTTCTGTCTATCACCACTGTTACCTGTTCTGTCTATCACTACTGTTACCTGTTCTGTCTATCACTACTGTTACCTGTTCTGTCTACCACTAATGTTACCTGTTCTGTTTAACACCACTGTTACCTGTTCTGTCTATCACTACTGTTACCTGTTCTGTCTATCACCACTGTTACCTGTTCTGTCTATCACCACTGTTACCTGTTCTGTCTAGCACTACTGTTACCTGTTCTGTCTACCCACTGTTACCTGTTCTGTCTATCACTACTCTTACCTGCTCTGTCTATCACTACTGTTACCTGTTCTGTCTACCACTACTGTTACCTGTTCTGTCTACCACTACTGTTATCTGTTCTGTCTATCACTACTGTTACCTGTTCTGTTTAACACTACTGTTACCTGTTCTGTCTATCACCACTGTTACCTGTTCTGTCTATCACCACTGTTACCTGTTCTGTCTATCACTACTGTTACCTGCTCTGTCTATCACTAATGTTACCTGTTCTGTGTAACACCACTGTTACCTGATCTGTCTATCACTTCTGTTACCTCTTCTGTCTATCACTACTGTTACCTGTTCTGTTTAACACTACTGTTACCTGTTCTGTCTATCACTACTGTTACCTGTTCTGTCTAGCACTACTGTTACGTGTTCTGTCTATCACCACTGTTACCTATTCTGTCTATCACTACTGTTACCTGTTCTGTTTAACACCACTGTTACCTGTTCTGTCTATCACTACTGTTACCTGTTCTGTCTATCACTACTGTTACCTGTTCTGTCTATCACCACTGTTACCTGTTCTGTCTATCACTACTGTTACCTGTTCTGTCTATCACTACTGTTACCTGTTCTGTCTACCACTAATGTTACCTGTTCTGTTTAACACCACTGTTACCTGTTCTGTCTATCACTACTGTTACCTGTTCTGTCTATCACCACTGTTACCTGTTCTGTCTATCACCACTGTTACCTGTTCTGTCTAGCACTACTGTTACCTGTTCTGTCTACCCACTGTTACCTGTTCTGTCTATCACTACTCTTACCTGCTCTGTCTATCACTACTGTTACCTGTTCTGTCTACCACTACTGTTACCTGTTCTGTCTACCACTACTGTTATCTGTTCTGTCTATCACTACTGTTACCTGTTCTGTTTAACACTACTGTTACCTGTTCTGTCTATCACCACTGTTACCTGTTCTGTCTATCACCACTGTTACCTGTTCTGTCTATCACTACTGTTACCTGCTCTGTCTATCACTAATGTTACCTGTTCTGTGTAACACCACTGTTACCTGATCTGTCTATCACTTCTGTTACCTCTTCTGTCTATCACTACTGTTACCTGTTCTGTTTAACACTACTGTTACCTGTTCTGTCTATCACTACTGTTACCTGTTCTGTCTAGCACTACTGTTACGTGTTCTGTCTATCACTACTGTTACCTGTTCTGTCTATCACTACTGTTACCTGTTCTGTCTATCACTACTGTTACCTGTTCTGTCTATCACCACTGTTATCTCCCCTGTCTATCACTACTGTTACCTGTTCTGTCTAACACTACTGTTATCTCCCCTGTCTATCACTACTGTTACCTGTTCTGTTTAACACTACTGTTACCTGTTCTGTCTATCACCACTGTTACCTGTTCTGTCTACCCACTGTTACCTGTTTTGTCTATCACTACTGTTACCTGCTCTGTCTAGCACTACTGTTACCTGTTCTGTCTATCACTACTGTTACCTGTTCTGTTTAACACTACTGTTACCTGTTCTGTCTATCACCACTGTTACCTGTTCTGTCTATCACTACTGTTACCTGTTCTGTCTATCACCACTGTTACCTGTTCTGTCTATCACTACTGTTACCTGTTCTGTCTATCACTACTGTTACCTGTTCTGTCTATCACCACTGTTACCTGTTCTGTCTATCACCACTGTTACCTGTTGTCTATACCACTGTTACCTGTTCTGTCTATCACTACTGTTACCTGTTCTGTCTATCACTACTGTTACCTGTTCTGTCTAGCACTACTGTTACCTCTTCTGTCTATCACTACTGTTACCTGTTCTGTCTAGCACTACTGTTACCTGCTCTGTCTAGCACTACTGTTACCTGCTCTGTCTAGCACTACTGTTACCTGTTCTGTCTAGCACTACTGTTACCTGTTCTGTCTATCACCACTGTTACCTGTTCTGTCTATCACTACTGTTACCTGTTCTGTCTAGCACTCCTGTTACCTGTTCTGTCTACCCACTGTTACCTGTTCTGTTTAAAACTACTGTTATTTGTTCTGTCTACCCACTGTTATCTGTTCTGTCTAGCACTACTGTTACCTGTTCTGTCTAGCACTACTGTTACCTGTTCTGTCTATCACCACTCTTACCTGTTCTGTCTATCACTACTGTTACCTGTTCTGTCTAGCACTACTGCTACCTGTTCTGTCTAGCACTACTGTTACCTGTTCTGTCTACCCACTGTTACCTGTTCTGTCTATCACTACTGTTACCTGATCTGTCTATCACTTCTGTTACCTCTTCTGTCTATCACTACTGTTACCTGTTCTGTTTAACACTACTGTTACCTGTTCTGTCTATCACTACTGTTACCTGTTCTGTCTAGCACTACTGTTACGTGTTCTGTCTATCACCACTGTTACCTATTCTGTCTATCACTACTGTTACCTGTTCTGTTTAACACCACTGTTACCTGTTCTGTCTATCACTACTGTTACCTGTTCTGTCTATCACTACTGTTACCTGTTCTGTCTATCACCACTGTTACCTGTTCTGTCTATCACTACTGTTACCTGTTCTGTCTATCACTACTGTTACCTGTTCTGTCTACCACTAATGTTACCTGTTCTGTTTAACACCACTGTTACCTGTTCTGTCTATCACTACTGTTACCTGTTCTGTCTATCACCACTGTTACCTGTTCTGTCTATCACCACTGTTACCTGTTCTGTCTAGCACTACTGTTACCTGTTCTGTCTACCCACTGTTACCTGTTCTGTCTATCACTACTCTTACCTGCTCTGTCTATCACTACTGTTACCTGTTCTGTCTACCACTACTGTTACCTGTTCTGTCTACCACTACTGTTATCTGTTCTGTCTATCACTACTGTTACCTGTTCTGTTTAACACTACTGTTACCTGTTCTGTCTATCACCACTGTTACCTGTTCTGTCTATCACCACTGTTACCTGTTCTGTCTATCACTACTGTTACCTGCTCTGTCTATCACTAATGTTACCTGTTCTGTGTAACACCACTGTTACCTGATCTGTCTATCACTTCTGTTACCTCTTCTGTCTATCACTACTGTTACCTGTTCTGTTTAACACTACTGTTACCTGTTCTGTCTATCACTACTGTTACCTGTTCTGTCTAGCACTACTGTTACGTGTTCTGTCTATCACTACTGTTACCTGTTCTGTCTATCACTACTGTTACCTGTTCTGTCTATCACTACTGTTACCTGTTCTGTCTATCACCACTGTTATCTCCCCTGTCTATCACTACTGTTACCTGTTCTGTCTAACACTACTGTTATCTCCCCTGTCTATCACTACTGTTACCTGTTCTGTTTAACACTACTGTTACCTGTTCTGTCTATCACCACTGTTACCTGTTCTGTCTACCCACTGTTACCTGTTTTGTCTATCACTACTGTTACCTGCTCTGTCTAGCACTACTGTTACCTGTTCTGTCTATCACTACTGTTACCTGTTCTGTTTAACACTACTGTTACCTGTTCTGTCTATCACCACTGTTACCTGTTCTGTCTATCACTACTGTTACCTGTTCTGTCTATCACCACTGTTACCTGTTCTGTCTATCACTACTGTTACCTGTTCTGTCTATCACTACTGTTACCTGTTCTGTCTATCACCACTGTTACCTGTTCTGTCTATCACCACTGTTACCTGTTGTCTATACCACTGTTACCTGTTCTGTCTATCACTACTGTTACCTGTTCTGTCTATCACTACTGTTACCTGTTCTGTCTAGCACTACTGTTACCTCTTCTGTCTATCACTACTGTTACCTGTTCTGTCTAGCACTACTGTTACCTGCTCTGTCTAGCACTACTGTTACCTGCTCTGTCTAGCACTACTGTTACCTGTTCTGTCTAGCACTACTGTTACCTGTTCTGTCTATCACCACTGTTACCTGTTCTGTCTATCACTACTGTTACCTGTTCTGTCTAGCACTCCTGTTACCTGTTCTGTCTACCCACTGTTACCTGTTCTGTTTAAAACTACTGTTATTTGTTCTGTCTACCCACTGTTATCTGTTCTGTCTAGCACTACTGTTACCTGTTCTGTCTAGCACTACTGTTACCTGTTCTGTCTATCACCACTCTTACCTGTTCTGTCTATCACTACTGTTACCTGTTCTGTCTAGCACTACTGCTACCTGTTCTGTCTAGCACTACTGTTACCTGTTCTGTCTACCCACTGTTACCTGTTCTGTCTATCACTACTGTTACCTGTTCTGTCTAGCACTACTGTTACCTGTTCTGTTTAACACTACTGTTACCTGTTCTGTCTATCACCACTGTTACCTGTTCTGTCTATCACTACTGTTACCTGTTCTGTCTACCCACTGTTATCTGTTTTGTCTAACACTACTGTTACCTGTTCTGTCTATCACTACTGTTACCTCCCCTGTCTAACACTACCGTTACCTCCCCTGTCTAACACTACTGTTACCTCCCCTGTCTAACACTACTGTTACCTCCCCTGTCTTACACTACTGTTACCTGTTCTGTCTACCCACTGTTATCTGTTTTGTCTAACACTACTGTTACCTCCCCTGTCTAACACTACTGTTACCTGTTCTGTCTACCCACTGTTATCTGTTTTGTCTAACACTACGGTTACCTCCCCTGTCTAACACTACTGTTACCTCCCCTGTCTTACACTACTGCTACCTGTTCTGTCTACCCACTGTTATCTGTTTTGTCTAACACTACGGTTACCTCCCCTGTCTAACACTACTGTTACCTCCCCTGTCTTACACTACTGTTACCTGTTCTGTCTACCCACTGTTACCTGTTCTGTCTATCACTACTGTTACCTGTTCTGTTTAATACTACTGTTACCTGTTCTGTCTATCACTACTGTTACCTGTTCTGTCTACCCACTGTTATCTGTTTTGTCTAAAAACTACTGTTACCTCCCCTGTCTAACACTACTGTTACCTGTTCTGTCTACCCACTGTTACCTGTTCTGTCTATCACTACTGTTACCTGTTCTGTTTAACACCACTGCTACCTCCCCTGTCTTACACTACTGTTCAAATTTCAAATCTAATTTATTTTTATATAGCCCTTCGTACATCAGCTGATATCTCAAAGTGCTGTACAGAAACCCAACCTAAAACCCCAAACAGCAAGCAATGCAGGTGTAGAAGCACGGTGGCTAGGAAAAACTCCCTAGAAAGGCCAAAACCTAGGAAGAAACCTAGAGAGGAACCAGGCTATGTGGGGTGGCCAGTCCTCTTCTGGCTGTGCCGGTTGGAGATTATAACAGAACATGGTCAAGATGTTCAAATGTTCATAAATGACCAGCATGGTCGAATAATAATAAGGCAGAACAGTTGAAACTGGAGCAGCAGCACAGTCAGGTGGACTGGGGACAGCAAGGAGTCATCATGTCAGGTATTCCTGGGGCATGGTCCTAGGGCTCAGGTCCAGCATGGTCGAATAATAATAAGGCAGAACAGTTGAAAGAAACTGGAGCAGCAGCACGGCCAGGTGGACTGGTGACAGCAAGGAGTCATCATGTCAGGTAGTCCTGGGGCATGGTCCTAGGGCTCAGGTCCTCCGAGAGAGAGAAAGAGAGAATTAGAGAACGCACACTTAAATTCACACAGGACACCGAATAGGACAGGAGAAGTACTCCAGATATAACAAACTGACCCTAGCCCCCCGACACATAAACTACTGCAGCATAAATACTGGAGGCTGAGACAGGAGGGGTCAGGAGACACTGTGGCCCCATCCGAGGACACCCCCGGACAGGGCCAAACAGGAAGGATATAACCCCACCCACTTTGCCAAAGCACAGCCCCCACACCACTAGAGGGATATCTTCAACCACCAACTTACCATCCTGAGACAAGGCTGAGTATAGCCCACAAAGACCTCCGCCACGGCACAACCCAAGGGGGGGGGGGGGGCGCCAACCCAGACAGGATGACCACATCAGTGAATCAACCCACTCAGGTGACGCACCCCCTCCAGGGACAGCATGAGAGAGCCCCAGTAAGCCAGTGACTCAGCCCCTGTAATAGGGTTAGAGGCAGAGAATCCCAGTGGAAAGAGGGGAACCGGCCAGGCAGAGACAGCAAGGGCGGTTCGTTACCTGTTACCTGTTCTGTCTACCCACTGTTATCTGTTTTGTCTATCACCACTGTTATCTGTTCTGTTTAACACCACTGCTACCTCCCCTGTCTTACACTACTGTTACCTGCTCTGTCTATCACCACTGTTACCTGCTCTGTCTACTTACTTTTACCTGCTCTGACTAGCACTTTTAGTAAATGTATTAGGATCCTCTACCAAGGCAGCAGATACTCTTCCTGAGGTCCAAACATGTGATTGGTCCTTCTATACACACACACACACACTGATGAATTGAAATAGCATTGTTTAGATGAACACTCACACACCCGACTGGGAGGTTTGGACATTTTTTTAAAGCTGTATTCTCCCCTCTAGTGGTCACATGCAAGAACAAACACATGTACACACGTACACAAACACACAACCTAACGGCATGGGGACCATAATACTTGTGAACATAAGCAAGCATTTAAAGGTAAGGTCGATTTACTTGCATGTGACAGAAAACTAAATTGAATATGGTCACATAAAATAACATGGCACACGTTAGCCCTTTGCTAACCTCACCAAGTGGCAGTGATTACATCCTGGCACAACCAGTTCAATTTGGAGACGTTGTAGGATGTGTTCCGGATGTGCCGCTTTCAAGGAGCGGGACATTAATCCGGGCGCTTATAAGAAATCCCGCTTTGCCCTCAGACGAACCATCAAACAAGCCAAGAGTCAATACAGGATTAAGATTGAATCCTAGTACACCGGTCCTGACGCTCGTAGGATGTGGCAGGGCTTGAAAACTATTACAGACTACAAAGGGAAAATGAGACACAGGCTGCCCAGTGACGCGAGCCTACTAGATACGCTAAATGCCTTTTACGCTCGCTTCGAGGCAAGCAACACTGAAGCATGCATATGAGAGCACCAGCTGTTCTGGACGACTGTGTGATAACGCTCTCTGGAGCCAATGTGAGCATGACCTTTAAACAGGTCAACATTCACAAAGCCGCGGGAGCAGACGGATTACCAGGATGTGCACTCAAAGCATGCGTGGACCAACTGGCAAGTGTCTTCACTGACATTTTCAGCCTCTCCCTGTCCGAGTCTGTACTACCTACATGTTTCAAGCAGATCACCATAGTCCGTGTGCCCAAGGAAGTGAAGGTAACCTGCCTAAATGATTAGCACTCATGTCGGTAGCCATGAAGTGCTTTGAAAGGCTGGGCATGGCTCACATCAACAATGTTCTCCCGAATACCCTAGACTCACTCCAATTCGCATACCGCCCAAACAAATCCACAGATGACCAAATCTCAATCGCACTCCACACTGCCCTTTCCCACCTGGACAAAAAGAAGCCCTATGTGAGAATGCTGTTCATTGACTACAGCTCAACGTTCAACACCATAGTGCCCACAAAGCTAATCACTAAGATAAGGACCCCAGGACTAAACTCCTCCCTCTGCAACTGGATCCTGGACTTCCTGACGGGCCGCCCCAAGGTGGTAAGGGTAGGCAACAACACATCTGCCACGCTGATCCTCAACATTGGGTCCCCTCAGGGGTGTGTACTTAGTCCTCTCCTGTACTCCCTGTTTACCCACAACTCTGTGGTCAAACACGACTCCAACACCATCATTAAGTTTGCTGACGACACAACAGTGCTTCTTCACCTGCATTGCTTGCTGTTTTGGGTTTTAGGCTGGGTTTCTGTACAGCACTTTGTGACATCAGCTGAAATAAGAAGGGCTTTATAAATACATTTGATTGAATTTGATTGGTAGGCCTGATCACCGACAACGATGAGACGGCCTATAGGGAGGAGGTCAGAGACCTGGCAGTGTGGTGCCAGGACAACAACCTCTCCTTCAATGTAAGCAAGACAAAGGAGCTGATCATGGACTACAGGAAAGGGCGAACCGAACAGGCCCCCATTAACATCGACGGGGCTGTAATGGAGCGGGTCGAGAGTTTCAAGTTCCTTGGTGTCACCAATGAACTATCATGGTCCAAACAGACCAAGACAGACGTGAAGAGGACACGACAACACCTTCCCCTTCAGGAGGATGAAAAGATTTGGCATGGGTCCCCAGTACCTTCAAAAGTTCTACAGCTGCACCATCGAGAGCATCCTGACCAGTTGCATCGCCGCCTGGTATGGCAACTGCTCGGCATCTCACCGTAAGGCGCTACAGAGGGTAGTGCGTACGGCCTGGCAGTGTGGTCTTGTGTTCGGCTCATGTGACAAATAAAGTTTGATTTGATTTGGAGGGGTTGAATCGCACATGAGTCCCCACCCTTTGAAATGTGGATGTACATGTAGTCTATTTGGGTTAGTGTGTTGAAAAGGGATGTAGACAACAGCTTGAAAATGTATAAAAAGAAATTTCTGCCTTGCACTCAAACACACTACTTTCGCCTAATAAACATATTGCAGGCTATATTACATGGACCTGTACACCTAAATGTAAGCCCACATTTGATGCATTTTCATAATCATCTGCTTAGTCACATACAGTATGTGTTATTCACTGGAGGAGGACCCAAAGTGTACAGTAGAAATCATTTGCACTCTCAGTATCATCATACAGATGGCAGTATTGCAGTTTGAGTCGGCAGTCAATGTAGGAAGACTCTTCATTAGTATATACATGTAGGCCTACAATGTTTTATAGTTTATGCATAATTATAAAAAACAATTATCGACCATTGAAGGACCGAGTTGGAACAGTTTTTTCCTGAGAAAAAAAGCTTGATGCGAAGTGGGCTCAAACCCACGGTTAAAACGCACTCTCAATTTCGAGTGACCGCTTTAGCAGTGGGTGCCACCTAGAAACAGTTAATAGTTAAATTAAACAATTAAGGTTGCGCTAATGATAACCTATATGACTCCTAGGCTTTTCGTTTAATTTTTTTACAATGTACGATAAACTTTCTTGGAAGGACCTAATTTATATTTTTCCCATAAAAGCACATGGATGTGTGCGAAACAGACGTGATATATTTGATAGGTGGAAGAAGTTGTGCCAGGATCATGTAATCAGTACCGCCTGGTGCTACTTGTACCACGTTATCTGATGGGACGAGATAGAATTTAGCGTTTGGTCACATCTAAGTAAATCAAACATTTTAATTGCCTGACTCATTTGGTGCGTAAGAACATGAGGTGCGTTCAGTTCGCTTGAATGATTGCTACATTGCGGAACGGTTTTTACTGAATAACACTTTCCCCAAAACCTTATTGAATAGACTTTGAGGTAAGTTTACTTTGCTCCCGTTTGGCGGTTGTGGCGAGGTGTGGCTTGACACAGTGAATTACGTATTTAAAAGGCGGTGACCATGCTGACATTGTTCCCCAAGCCACAACCCAACCGCTCCACGTTTTTCAACTGGTCTTTCAGTACAGCGTCCATTTCCGTTCAATTGTACGTTCCAGAACGTAAAAATGTGCTGAATGCAGCCTGGTTTAACTTTAAATGCGTGCTTATGTTCACATGTATCGACAAATGTTGTATATGTTATGAATTAATCAACAACATTGTTCTACAAAACAAGGAGAGAAGGACAGCAGTGACCTCCTAGCCTTTTGATTGGACATCAACACCTTGACACCTCTCAGAGGATGTCTTCGCTACTGTCAGAACCAAACACTGACACACACCGAACACACGCACAGATGCCCACACTCACACACACACTGACTAGACGATTCCCTGATTTTCAGGGGTGAAAGTATAATTCATTTCTTCCTGGTACGGGACCTCCTATATACCTGCTATATATCAAACATATATCAAACATTTTTGTTTGCCATCATTGTAAATAATAAATTGTTCTTAACTCACTTGCCTAGTTAAATAAAAATCTCTGCCTTGGCAAAGTATCTGTGTTCTCATCGAACCACATAGCATTTTTGGAGCGAAGGCTATAACGTTACCACCCGTTTTCAAGTACATTACTTCCCTTTTCATGCCTCTGACATGTGCTAATGATTAAAAAAAAAGAGTGGTATAATAGCCTACAGTGTTCTTGACATTTTGCTTTAATGATTGTGATAGGCTCATGTTTTTACCGGTATGGTGTACCCTCACTATTTATTTTTCCGGGACGCCTTACCGGACCTTACTTTGACCACTGTTGATTTTATTTATCCATGGGAAATTCTTTATTCTGGCCTAGCCCCGTCCCGTACCTACCCTACACTACGTAAGACTGAACGTGACTTTCCTATTTGCTGATGTTTTCTCTGTCCTCATCATGCCCCGTTGCCAAACAAAAAAGCCACGTTGACGAACTGGACTGAAGTCTACTGCTGCTGTTTTTCCCAGAAAAATAGATCTAAACGAGCGTTTTTCACTCTTCCGAAATATATAAATTAGATTACAGATGTCTTCGCCTCCGAAGGAAAGAATCGAGACCAAAGGAGGACATCTCCCGGCTGGTATTAAACCTTCTGTTTCTTTTTACAGTACAAACGTCGCTTTTGTTTTCATGGTTCAACTGACATTGTATCACTGCATACGCATTAGGCCTATGTCAATAATTGTGTTGGGCAACGTTAGTTAGATACACACTACTCAAGTAGCTAGACTAACATTTGTGTGCTGTAGAACGACATCTGAAAGCTTACGAAATATTTGTTTTTTTGTTGCCTGCCGCTAAGTCTGATTTCCCTAATAACGCATTACGCCTGTACATTGAGATCTAACGTTGCACATGTTGCCAATGTTTTATTGCCGGTGCGCCATCAATCCTAGGCCTGTATCTTCTATTGTGGCCTAGTTAGTATAGTGGAAGCTACCGTATGAAGCCTGGGTGCCAGTCTGTTTGGTTGTCATTCCACTTATTGCTATAGGTTTGACATGACATTTCCATAAGGAGTTGGCAAGAGAGCAGAAACAGACTGGCATCCAGGGGATCTGATAACAGTCCAAAGGAGTAGCCTACGTGGACATAGAAAGTAGGGCACATAGCCATAACTGACTAAAGATTACAAGTAGCTACTAGCTAATGTTGCTAGGACTGCCAGGTGGTGAAAAGACACGATCTCATTAGTAGGTAATGCCTTGTCTTAAAATACTCTAAGGGTGTTTTCATACCATTTTTGTTAATTTAGTAGGGTTCGCTTAATTTTTTGTCCAATGTGAACATTCCAAAGGAACTCAGACCCCTCGAGTCCCAGAAGCGAAACGAACTGAGACCGAGGGGGGGGGGGGGGGGGTCTGAGTTTGGTTTGCTTGAAATCCTCAGTCCGGTTTTCCTTTTTTTTAGGGCAATGTGAACACAAAGCTCCCCATGTCCGTTTGTCATTATTCCCGCACCACACACTAGTCTACTGCAACACTGTTTTTTCCTGCCATAACCCCTCACATTAGTGTCACAATTGAGAGAAGATTTTGTGGGTTCGGAGAAAAAAACGTGTTCTGTTTTGGGATATTGATTAGCAATGCCAAAATATGAGTTTTTAGGTTATTTGTTTACAGTATGTGATATATAGGTCAAGAGAGCTTCATAAGATGTTTATTGATTGTGGAGTTTGAATAGTGTGAAGACAACAGGGTACAAAAATAAATTGTAGCTCTTACAACATTCAATTACAGCATTTTTTAATCTGCAGTTATTCTTTTGCTATTTATTCTGTTACTATTAACATGTCAATATTATTGGTATCTTCTGATTATGATGATTGGCATCTTTTAACTAAATGCAATTTCTTTGCTTCCAAAATGTAAGCAGGCATATAGCTTTCTGACCAGATGGAATGACTTTTCCTGCACATTGTAAAAATCCAGAGTGCATTGAGTGATTGTTGGAAAAAGAGAGATCTTGGTTCCTTTCTAAACATAGCAATGTGAAGGCAAAGAGGACTCAAACCACAAAATAGTTGGTTGTGAACTGGCAGAAGAGTTGAGTCCTCATTCAAGGGCAATGTGAATGCGACGAGAACAGTTCTTTAGTCTGTTTTTTACCCCAGAGTTCACTTTAATGAGGACTGAGATCGGTTATTTTAAAGAGGATTATTATTGTTTTTGACCAAGTCCACCTCTTCTGATTATCTGACTGTCTGTGGTTCATTTTACGGCTTTGGCTAATTGATTTTTTTTTTTTTGCGCCTCAGCCTTTTGTCCACACTACCCTAATGCAGCATTTCCCAAACTCGGTCCTGGGGAACTGCATATTTTGGTTTTTGCCCTAGCACCAGACTGATAAAAATAATGAACGTTTGATGCTGAGTTGATTATTTGAATCGGCTGTGTTGTGCTAGGGCAACAAAAACAAAAAGCGCAGCCTTTGGGGTCCCCAGGACCGAGTTTGGGAAACACTGCCTAATGTGTGTATGTGTTTGTTAATGTATAACAGTGATAAAGATGTGTGTTGATGTGAATTCATTGTGTGTGACAGTGAAGGCAGGGGGGATGAGGATCGTGCAGAAGCACCAGGGAGCAGCTCCACCTGAGCCGCCTCCTGTCAAGGACAAGGACGACGAGGAGTTTGTGGAGGAGCCTAGGTAACACACAAACACACACACACAAAATAGTTTTAAAAAATGGAAAAGTGGAGCGTGCATATGTATTCACTCCTTTTGCTATGAAGCCCCTAAATGAGACCTGGTGCAACCAATTACCTTCATAAGTCACATAATTTGTTAGATTGCACACAGGTGGACTTTAAGTGTCACATGATCTCAGTATATACACACACACACACACACACACACACACACACACACACATCTGTTCTGAAAGCCCCCAGAGTCTGCAACACCACTAAGCAAGGAGCACCACCAAGCAAGTGGCACCATGAAGACCAAGGAGCTCTCCAAACAGGTCATGGACAAAGTTGTGGAGAAGTAACGTTGAACATCCCACAGAGCACCACTAAATCCGTTATTAACAAATGGCAAGAATATGGCACCACAACAAACCTGCAAAGAGAGGGCCACCCACCAAAACTCATGGCCAGGCAAGGAGGGCATTAATAATGGAGGCAGCAAAGAGACCAACAATAACCCTGAAAGATCTGCAAAGCTCCACAGCAGAGATTGGAGTATCGGTCCATAGGATCACTTTAAGCCGTACACTCTACAGAGCTGAGCTTTACGGAAGAGTGGCCAGAAAAAAAGCCATTGCTTAAAGAAAAAAATAAGCAAACGTTTGGTGTTCGCCAAAGGGCATGTGGGAGATTCCCCAAACATATGGAAGAAGGCACTCTGGTCAGATGAGACTAAAATTGATATTTTTGGCCATCAAGGAAAACACTATGTCTGGTGCAAACCCAACACCTCTCATCACCCCGTGAACTCCATCCTCACAGTGAAGCGTGGTGGCAGCAGCATGCGGTGGCAATGTTTTTCATTGGCAGGGACTGAGAAAATGGTCAGAATTGAAGGAATGATGGATGGCGCTAAGTACAGGGAATTTTTGCATGTTTGAGAGATTTGAGACTGGAATGGAGGTTCACCTTCCAGCAGGACAATGACCCTAAGAATACTGCTAAAGCAACACTTGAGTGATTTAAGGGGAAACATTTAAATGTCTTGGAATGACCGCGTCAAAGCCCAGACCTCAATCAAATTGAATCTGTGATATGACTTAAAGATTGCTGTACACCAGCGGGACCCATCCAACTTGAAGGAGCAGATTTGCCTTGAAGAATGGGCAAAAATCTCAGTGGCTATATGTGCCAAGCTTGTAGAGACACCCCAAGAGACATGCAGCTGTAATTGCTGCAAAAGGTGTCTCTACAAAGTATTGACTTTTTTTGGGGGGGGTGTGAGTAGTTATGCACGCTCAAGTTCTGTTTTTTTGTCTTGTTTGTTTCACAATAAAACATATTTTGCATTTTTGAAGTGGCAGGAATGTTGTGTAAATCAAATGATACAACCCCCCCACAAAAAAATATATTTTAATTCCAGGTTGAAAGGCAACAAAATAGGAAAAATGCCAAGGGGGTGAATACTTTCACAAGCCACTGTACCTGCGCCCAAATACATTTAAACTCAGTTTTTCACAATTCCTGACATTTCATCTCAGTGAAAATTCCCTGTCTTAGGTCAGTTAGGATCACCACTTTATTTTAAGAATGTGAAATGTCACAATAATAGTAGAGTGAATAATTTTTTTCATCACATTCCCAGTGGGTCAGAAGTTTACATACACTCAATTAGTATTTGGTAGCATTGCTTTTAAACTGTTTAACTTGGGTCAAATGTTTCGGGTAGCCTTCCACAAGCTTCCCACAATAAGTTGGGTGAATTTTGGCCCATTCCTCCTGACAGAGCTGGTGTAAATGAGTCAGGTTTGTAGGCCTCCTTGCTCGCTCACGCTTTTTCAGTTCTACCCACAAATTTTCTATAGGATTTAGGTCAGGGCTTTATGATGGCCACTCCAATACCTTGACTTTGTTGTCCTTAAGCCATTTTGCCACAACTTTGGAAGTATGCTTGGGGTCATTGTCGATTTGGAAGACCCATTCGCGAACAAGCTTTAACTTCCTGACTGATGTCTTGAGCTGTTGCTTCAATATATCCACATAATTTCCCTACCTCATGCCATCTATTTTGTGAAGTGCACCAGTCCCTCCTGCAGCAAAGCACCCCCACAACACGATGCTACCACCCCCGTGCTTCACAGTTGAGATGGTGTTCTTAGACTTGCAAGCCTCCTCCTTTTTCCTCTAAACATAACGACGGTCTTTATGGCCAAACAGTTCTATTTTTGTTTCATCAGATTAGAGGACATTTCTCCAAAAAGTATGGTCCCCATGTCCCCATGTACAGTTGCAAACCGTAGTCTGGCTTTTTTATGGCGGTTTTGGAGTAGTGGCTTCTTCCTTGCTGAGTGGCCTTTCAGGTTGTCAATATAGGACTTGTATATGTTTGAGGCTATACTTTGTTGGAAAAATGCGTGGTGCTTCATGCCCCCCCACTAAGATCTGCTCTGGGTCTCGACTGTTGAGCAATGTCTGTTTATCCAGGTGAAATATTTACACCACACTGTGTGTGTGTGTTGCGTTTACCTCTGTGTGTACTCTCCAAAACCTGTTGAGCAACACGGTGAGAGTTTTGTATAAATGTTCAAACTGAGCTGTGGCTCTCACTCCTCTCTTTGGCCGGTCCTTGGGAGCAAGCAGGAATTGTGGCATGGACACAGGGAAAGTAAAGCGCGAAAGAGGTTTAAAGTATTGGCTTACCCTATGCCCCAGCCTGAAGAGGGAGGTTGCCATAAGAGCTCCTGCCCCGGGTCCTCTGGAGAGATCAGAGGCAGCAGTGAAAGTGCCCGTGTGAAATGCAGTAGAAATCCTCTATGATGTGGTCATCTTGGTTCTTACCCTGGCTCTGGCTTTCCTTCAGTCGCTCATTTAAGAGCAAGGTTAGTGTGTGTCCTGCGTGCATGCCTGTGTCCACTCTGAGAGCAGGTGGATGCTGTATAGCAGCCAGTGGAGCGAGGTCACCAAGGGAACGCCTGTCATATACAATTTAGACCTAGATGGGAGGAAAGGGAGAGAAGTTTACAGTAAAGGCAACAGAGCATCGCCATAAGCACTTCCTGTACACAGCCTGAGGGGCGGGACCAACCCTAACTCTGAAGCTCTTTTTTTCATCTCGCGTTCTTGCTCTCCCTCACTCTATTTCGCTCTTTATCCCTCTCTCTCCCGCTAGCATTTCGCTACACCCGCAATAACATCTGCTAAACACGTGTATATGACAACTAAAAAAAACAATCTTTATCCCCTCTTTCTCTCTCCCCCTCTCTTTTTGTCTCTCTTTCCCCTCATCTTGTCTATCTGCGCTCCAGACGACTGACTGACTGCGCCTCAATCCTCTAATCTCAGAGGAACTCGTTTTCTCACTGATTAAATTGCTCTCATACCAGTGTAGTTAGATTGTAATAACATGTTGACATTACTTGAAGATAATGTTTAGGCTACTTTAAGTGAAGTACTCCAATACAGGTATACTGCAGCGAAGTGGGCCTGTGTCTGTCAGTCATTAACGTCTTGACAAGGCCGCTGGTGTTGTACCAAGGACGCTAGCGACAATATGTAGGCTACCTTAATTCTGTATGCAACGTTAAGTCTCTCTGCTGCCCTGCCCAAACCTCCAGAGGTAGAAGCTGAGGACAGCTTTTTACCTCCGGTAATAGTTCTGCTGTTACATCAGACAGGACTCGTTTCTCATGTCAAGGTCCATTTCCATCTCGGGATCTCTCTCTCTCCCCTACTGTGTGAGTTGCAGTGTAGAACCAGTCCAGTATTAATGATAGTCATTTAGCAGGGTGGCAGGCAGATCCACAGCATCACAGTACTGTGAATGAGCTCACGGAGGTCTCTTTCTCTCGCCGTCTGTGTATGTTTGTTCAATTGGATCAAACAGAAGCACTTTCTGTTCCTGTCTTTTATAACCCCCTGTAAGAGAAACTCCAGAGTTGATGGTCAGTGTTTCTGACATCGACACAGGCATACATTCATCAGGCATTTCATCTCAACAAAATGTGATCGTGTCTTGTCAAAGAATTGACATTGAGGTAGGAGTCTGATGTGTTTAACCCCTCTTTCTGTCTCTAGCCCACCAAAGCCCACTGTGGTCGTGTCAGGAGTGGTTACAAAGGTAAGACCAAAGTGTGTGTGTGTGTGTGTGTGTGTGTGTGTGTGTGAGACCCACCCAGATGTCCTTGACAGGGTCAGATGGGGCAAGACGGCTCCTAGCGTCGTGTTAGCACTGAACACAGATTGTTGGAGAGATACCAGATACCACCTCGGACTGGATTCTTCACCAACGCACACACACACTAAGCTTAGCCTACCCTGGCCCCTAGGATATTACCATTTACCCCCACCCTTTCCACTCACACACCACGCTTACCCCCATCTAAGCTCACCCCTCTGGGGTCTCTACTCGCTCTCTCTGTACATCTAGGCTTGCCTTTTTATTCTCTATTTGTCTGTGCTGCCATACCTGCAGGCTGCGACAGCCTTAAATAAAGCCTGACGAACCAGGGGGCAGCTGCACAGATCATATTCTCCCACTGAGATGACCTGAGAGAGGGGTTCTACATCTCCCTGATCAAGGCTAGCCTTACTGCCTCAGATTTATATTTGTTGAGGTTTGGTAAACTAAACTATACACACCCCATCCCTTCATTTCTCTCTCCCTCACGCTGATACACACCCCATCCCTTCATTTCTCTCTCCCTCACGCTGATACACACCCCATCCCTTCCTTTCTCTCTCCCTCACGCTGATACACACCCCATCCCTTCCTTTCTCTCTCCCTCATGCCGATACACACCCCATCCCTTCATTTCTCTCTCCCTCACGCTGATACACACCCATCCCTTCATTTCTCTCTCCCTCACGCTGATACACACCCCATCCCTTCCTTTCTCTCTCCCTCACGCTGATACACACCCCATCCCTTCCTTTCTCTCTCCCTCACGCTGATACACACCCCATCCCTTCCTTTCTCTCTCCCTCACGCTGATACACACCCCATCCCTTCCTTTCTCTCTCCCTCACGCTGATACACACTCCATCCCTTCCTTTCTCTCTCTTATATATGTATATACCTACCTCATATACATTGCCATCCTAGTTTGATCTTATTCCACTGTGTGTGAGTGCTTGCGCTTGCATTCCCGTCCATATATCCAGAGGTTTATATAGATGATGTAACCCTCCATCTGGTCTCCCTACTGCACCATAATATCAATCCATGCATTTATTAATTTCTGTTTACATACAAACATAACAACATTGACTAATTTCCAGGAAAATACACCACATAGATTTCCTTATAGAGATTAGGATGTATGCTAGTGACCTAGAGAACTGATACAGGAGTTTTATTGTACCAGCTCCAGTGGACTGTATAAAGGGGTCTGAGTGGTGTCATGCCCAGATTCAGGCCTCCTAACCTGGATAATGATGTCTGCCACACCCCTGGCTCCCTTGATCGTAGGTCTTTCAGATCTATAGGAGTTATGGTCTTAAACTGAAACATTCACGAATATACATTGCACAACATTAGATTGCATGCATGCACAGACACACAGATGTGATATATAAAAGTGTGTGTGTGTGTGTGTGTGTTCTCTATACTGCTGTGTTAGAATTTCCTAGAGATTTGAAGCTGGTGAGTCATTCACAGCCAGCACAACTCTTATCTATCAGATATTATGACTACACCACTGTTACACACTACAGCACTCTTCTGGAACGCTACACAATTCTCCTGGGGGAGAGCGGGAAAGAGAGTGAGCGGGAGATTATGAAGAGGGGCAGTTTGTTTTTATATGAGCTATACTTTCATCCTCTGTAGGTTGACTCTGATCCTCACCCTATGGTATTAATGGACTTGTGTACTAACCCTTATTAGGGCCGTGCCTTCTCTTTTTATTGAACCTTTATTTAAACTATGCAAGTCAGTGAAGAACACGTTCTTATTTACAATGACGGCCTACCCAGACCAAACTCTAACCCCGGACGACACTGGGCCGATAGGGCGGTGCACAATCTGAGAGAAGACTGCCAATCAAGTTCTTTAGTCTTAACTATAGCACTACATAGCCTAAGAATGCCTACAATGTGAAGCAAACATGTTTTGCATACCCCATCCTAACATGAGACATCCATGTCTTCCTCACTGGAAAAGGTTGAGTTTGATTATCATTTTAAAGTGTACAAACAGAGTTATCAAACTATTTAATCATTTCTTGAAATAAATGTTTAAAAAAGAAATACACTACCGGTCAAAAGTTTTAGAACACCTACTCATTCAAGGGTTTTTCTTTATTTTTACTATTTTCTACATTGTAGAATAATAGTGAAGATATCAAAACTATGAAATAACACATGGAATCATGTAGTAACCAAAAAAGTGTTAAACAAATCAACATACAGTTGAAGTTGGAAGTTTACATACACCTTAGCCAAATACATTTAAAATCAGTTTTTCACCATTTCTGACATTTAATCCTAGTAAACATTCCCTGTCTTAGGTCAGTTAGGATCACCACTTTATTTTAAGAATGTGAAATGTCAATAATAGTAGAGAGATTTATTTCAGCTTTTATTTCTTTCATCACATTCCCAGTGGGTCAGAAGTTTACATACACTCAATTAGTATTTGATAACGTTGCCTTTAAATTGTTTAACTTGGGTCAAATGTTTTGGGCAGCCTTCCACAAGCTTCCCACAATAAGTCGGGTAAATTTTGGCCCATTCCTCCTGACAGAGCTGGTGTAACTGAGTCAGGTTTGTAGACCTTGCTCGCACACGCTTTTTCAGTTCTGCCTACAAATTTTCTATAGGATTGAGGTCAGGGCTTTGTGATGGCCATTCCAATACCTTGACTTTGTTGTCCTTAAGCCATTTTGCCACAACTTTGGAAGTATGCATTGTCCATTTGGAAGACTCATTTGTGACCAAGCTTTAACTTGATGTTGCTTCAATATATCCACATAATTTCCTGCCTTATGATGCCATCTATTTTGTGAAGTGCACGTTTGGAATGGTGTTATTCGGCTTGCAAATCTCCCCCTTTTTCCTCCATACATAACGATGGTCATTATGGCCAAACAGTTCTATTTTTGTTTCATCAGACCAGAGGACATTTCTCCAAGAAGTGCGATCTTTGTCCCCATGTGCAGTTGCAAACTGTAGTCTGACCCATTGAAATTGTGATACAGTGAAATAATCTGTCCATAAACAATTGTTGGAAAAATTAATTGTCATGCACAAAGTAGATGTCCGAACCGACCTGCCAAAACTATAGTTTGTTAACAAGCAATTTGTGGAGTGGTTGAAACACTTAGGTTGGAGTCATTAAAACTAGTTTATGTAAACTTCCGACTTCAACTGTATATTTGAGTCTTCAATAAGCCACCGTTTGCCTTGATGACAGCTTTGCACACTCTTGGCATTCTCTCAACCATCTTCACCTGAAATGCTTTTCCAACAGTCTTGAAAGAGTTCCCAGTTATGTTGAGCACTTGTTGGCTGCTTTTCCTTCGCTTCTGTGGTCCGACTCATCCCAAAGCATCTCAATTTGGTTGAGGTCAGGGGATTGTGGAGGCCAGGTCATCTGATGCAGCACTCCATCACTCTCCTTCTTGGTAAAATAGCCCTTACATAGCCTGGAGGTATGTTGGGTCATTGTTCTGTTGAAAAACAAATGATAGTCCCACTAAGCCCAAACCAGACGTATAAAAAAATAGTTTGACAACCCTGTTTGTAAGCTTTTAAAATGATGTCAATCTCAGCCGTTTATCTTCTCCAGTGATGAAGACGTGGATGTCTCATGGCATGGCGGGGAATGCAAAATGGGTCAACTTTCAGCTCCTTTTATCTCTAAGGTCCAAAAGGTCACGTTCTGAGGACTTCTACAATGGGAAAATATCTATGGAAGGTTTCATTCAAATCAAAAGGGGTTCAGTCAAAAAGTGATTGAAATCAAATGGATTTACTCTCCTAGGTCTCTGTACTGGATTCTACTGTGTGTGTACACACACTCTCACACACACACAGCATCCCTGTGGTAATTAATCAGAGAGCCAGAAAATTTAGAACAGACTGGGGTCAAACAGATCTGCACACCAGGAGAGACTGCGCGTAGACATACAAGTGATAGACACCACACACAGGTGCTGCTGGATGCTTGGAGGAGCACTAAGGCCAGTGTGATATATTGAAGCTATAGGGCTCTGACTAAAAGGCCTGTAGTCTGAGGGCTGATCAGCTTGAGGAAAATATGTAGATATGTGTGTGTGTGTGAACACCTTTTGTACTGTAACACACGTGTACTAAGTGGATGTGTGTGGTTGTGTTCTCAGGGTGATAAGGACTTCACCCCGGCGGCAGCCCAGGTAGCTCACCAGAAGCCCCAGCCGTCTGTCACCAAGATGCCCCAGAACCAGCACCTCACCCAGCAAATCCATCAGCCCCGCAAGTGAGGCTACCGCCAAGCTTACCTTCCCTCCGCTAACTCTGCTACAGTTGGCCCCACAAGGCGCCAGCAATCTTCCCAGACACAGCTCTACGG
Organism: Oncorhynchus clarkii lewisi; assembly: GCF_045791955.1. Classification (NCBI taxonomy): domain Eukaryota; kingdom Metazoa; phylum Chordata; class Actinopteri; order Salmoniformes; family Salmonidae; genus Oncorhynchus; species Oncorhynchus clarkii. Next base: position 18,949,077 of record NC_092157.1, on the reverse strand, counting down.
TCAGTTTTGTGTTTACCCCCCTCCAATGGTTATAAGTAAGGATTTGAGGAGGCGAAACTGATCCTAAATCTGTGACTAAGGGCAAGCCAATGCAACGCATCATCAATGAACCACATCAGCCAACCTATCACAGCAGCCTACCGACCAACACAACAACCACAAACCAATCAAAGAACTGGACAAACAATCAATTAAGCATGCAACCAATTACCATAAGTGCTCAGGTTACCAGGGAATCCCCTGTTAAGCATTCCATGTGATCCCACTCTCCTCATACTTGGGTTATTATACTGAACAGAAATATAAATGCAACAATTTCAAAAATGTACTGAGTTCATAACTCAGCAAAAAGAAACGTCCTCGCACTGTCAAATGCGTTTATTTTCAGCAAACTTAACATGTGTAAATATTTGTCTGGACATAAGATTCAACAACTGAAACATAAACTGAACAAGTTCCACAGACGTGACTAACAGAAATGGAATAATGTGTCCCTGAACAAGGGGAGGTCAAAAGTAAGTCAGTATCTGGTGTGGCCACCAGCTGCATTAAGTACTGCAGTGCACCTCCTCCTCATGGACTACACCAGATTTGCCAGTTCTTGCTGTGAGATGTTACCCCACTCTTTCACGAAGGCAACTGCAAGTTTCCAGACATTTCTGTGGGGGAATGGCCCTAGCCCTCACCCTCCGATCCAACAGGTCCCAGACGTGCTCAATGGGATTGAGATCCAGGCTCTTCACTGGCCATGGCTGTCTTGCAGGAAATCACGCACAGAACGAGCAGTATGGCTGGTGGCATTGTCATGCTGGAGGGTCATGTCAAGGTGAGCCTGCAGGAAGGGTACCACATGAGGGAGGAGGATGTCTTCCCTGTAGTGCACAGCATTGAGAATGCCTGCAATGACAACAAGCTCAGTCTGATGATGCTGTGACACACCGCCCCAGACCATGACAGACCCTCCACCTCCAAATCGAACCTGCTCCAGAGTACAGGCCTCGGTGTAACGCTCATTCCTTCAACGATAAACGCAAATCCGATCATCTCTGGTGAGACAAAACCGCGACTCGTCAGTGAGCACTTTTTGTCAGTCCTGTCTGGTCCAGCGAAGGTGGGTTTGTGCTCATTGTTTCTGGTGAGGACCTGCCTTACAACAGGCCTAGAAGACCTGTCAAGCCTCTCAGCCTATTGCGGACAGTCAGCACTGATGGAGGGATTGTGCGTTCCTAGTGTAACTCGGGCACTTGTTGTTGCCATCCTGTACCTGTCCCGCAGGTGTGATGTTCGGATGTACCGATCCTGCGCAGGTGTTGTTACACGTGGTCTGACACTGCGAGGACGATCAGCTGTCCGTCCTGTCTCCCTGTAGCGCTGTCTTAGGCATCTCACAGTACGGACATTGCAATGTATTGCCCTGGCCACATCTGCAGTCCTCATGCCTCCTTGCAGCATGCCTAAGGCACGTTCACGCAGATGAGCAGGGACCCTGGGCATCTTTTTTTTTGTGTGTTTTTCAGAGTCAGTAGAAAGGCCTCTTAGTGTCCTAAATGTTTGTCTCTGACCTTAATTGCCTATTGTCTGTAAGCTGTTAGTGTCTTAGCGACCGTTCCACAGGTGCATGTTCATTAGTTATGGTTCATTGAACAAGCATGGGGAAACGGTGTTTAAACCCTTTACAATGAAGATCTGTGAAGTTATTTGGATTTTTACAAATCATCTTTGAAAGACAGGGTCCTAAAAAAATTACTTTTCTTTTTTTGCTGAGTTTATATAATCATCAGTCAATGGAAATAAATTAATTGGGACCTAATCTATGGATTTCACATGACTGGGCAGGGGTGTAGCCATGGGTAGCCAGGCCCACCCACTGGGGAGACAGGCCCAGCCAATCTGAATTAGATTTTCCCACAAACGGGCTTTATTACAGTCCAGAAATACTCCTCAGCACCCCCCAGGTGAAGAAGCTGGATGTGGAGGTCCTGGGCAGGAGTGGTTACACATGGTCTGCGGTTGTGAGGACGGTTGGACAGATTGTCAAATTGTCTAAAACAACATTGAAGGCAGTTTATGGTAGAGAAATGAACATCCAATTCTCTGGCAACAGCTCTGGTGGATATTCCTGCAGTCCGCATGCCAACGTCACGCTCCCTAAAAACTAGAGACATCTGTGGCATTGTGTTGTGTGACAACTGCACATTTTAAAGTGGCCTTTTATTGTCCCCAGCACAAGGTGCACCTGTGTAATGATCCGGCTGTTTAATCAGCTTCTTGATATGACACCCCTGTCTGGTGGCTGCATTATCTTGGTAAAGGAGAAATGCTTACTAACAGGGGTAGAAACACAGTTTTGCACAAAATATGAGAGAAATAAGGTTTTTGTGCATATGGAACATTTCTGAGATTTTATTTTTTTTAGCTAATGAATCATAGGACCAAAACTTTACATGTTGCGTTTGTATTTTTGTTCAGCGTAGTTCTAAGGGAAATGTCATAGACCATACACACAATCCTCCTTCATTTCAAGTGTGGTTATTGTCAACACCACATTTCAGGGTTCCAGGGAAATACATTTAGGCAAGAAGGAGTAATTTCCTAAGTTTATTTAATAAAGTTTAAAATTATATATTTTTTATTTTACTCAGCTTGTTTCTTGAGTAAAGTCCTTAGTCAGTGAGTGGACTTAAGCATTAGGTGTGGTTGTTATGAATAAAGATTTAACTTTAAAATCATTGTTATGTCTTCGTTGTTACTGGATGGAGTATGTCATATTCTGTATTATCCATGAACAAATGGAACTGTTGTGTATGCAGGTCACAGAGCTCCATATCTCTTTTTCTAAACTCTACACACATGCTGCCTTCAGAAAGTATTCATACCCCTTAACTTATGCCACATTGGTGTGTTACAGCCTGAATTCAAAATGGATTAAATGGCTTTACACACATTACTTCATAATTAAAACATGTCTTCAGAAATGTTTGCAAATTTATTGGAAATTAAATACAGATATCACATTTACTGTACATAAGTATTCACACCCCTGAGTCAATACATGTTAAATTCACATTTGGCAGCGACTACATCTGTGTCTTTCTGGGTAAATCTAAGAGCTTTGCACACCTGGATTGTACGATATTTGCACATTAGTCTTAAATGATTCAAGCTCAGTCAAGTTGATTGTTGATCATTGCTAGACAGCCATTTTCAGGTCTTGCCATATATTTTCAAGCCTATTTGAAGTGAAAACTGTAACTAGGCCACTCAGGAACATTTAATGTCTTGGTTAACAACTCCAGTGTATATTTGGTCTTGTGTTTTATCTTATTGTCCTGCTGAAAGGTGAATGTGTGTCCCAGTGTCTAGAAAGCGTACTGAAGCAGGTTTCCTCTAGGATTTGTCCTGTGCGTAGCTCTATTCTGTTTCTTGTTTTCCCACCTAGTCCTTGCCGATGACCTGATGCAGCCACCACATGCTTGAAAATGTGACGCGTAGTACTTAGTGATGTGTTGGATTTGCCCCAAATATAACACTTTGTATTCAGGACATAAAGTGAATTTCTTAGCCATATTTTTTACAGTTTTACTTTAGTGCCTTATTGCAAACAGGATGCATGCTTTGGAATATTTCCATTCTATACAGGCTTCCTTTTCATTCTGTCATTTAGGTTAGTATTGTGGAGTTACTATAATGTTGATCCATCCCCAGTTTTCTCGTATCACAGCCATTCAAGTCTGTAACTGTTTTGAAGTCACTATTGGCCTCAAGGTGAAATCCCTGAATGGTTTCCTCCCTCTCCTGCAACCTAGGAAGGATGCCTGTATCTTTGTAGTGACTGGGTGTATTGATACAACATCCAAAGTGTAATTAATAACTTCACCATGCTTTTTGTGTTTTTACCCATCTACCAATAGGTGCCGTTCCTTGCGAGGCATTGGAAAACCTCCCATGTCTTTGTGGTTGAATCTGTTTGAAATTCACTGCTCGACTCCGGGACAGAATTTTATCTGTGGCGTACCAATATGAGGTAGTCACGAAACACTATTATTGCACACAGTGAGTCACATAAGTTGCATGGACATGTTAAGCACATTTTTAGTTTTGAACTAATTTAGACTTGCAATAAGAAGGGTTGAATACTTGACTCGACATTTCAGCTTTTCATTTATAGTTCATAAAAAAAAAAATGTGGACATACTTTTGGTAATGTGCTGTATGTGGACACCTGCTCGTCGAACATCTCATTCCAAAATCATGGGCATTAATATGGAGTTGGTCCCCCCCTTTGCTGCTATAACAGCCTCCTCTCTTCTGGGAAGACTTTCCACTAGATGTTGGAACATTGCTGCGGGGACTTGCTTCCATTCAGCCACAAGAGTGTTAGTGAGGTCGGGCACTGATGTTGGGCGATTAAGGCCTGGCTCGCAGTCGGCGTTCTAATACATCCCAAAGGTGTTCGGTGGGGTCAAATTCTTCCACACAAATCTCGACAGTCCATTTCTGTATGGACCTGACTTATTGCACGGGGGCATTGTCATGCTGAAACAGGAAAGGGCCTTTCCCGAACTGTTGCCATAAACTTGGAAGCACAGAATCGTCTAGAATGTCATTGTATGCTGTAGCGTTAAGATTTCCCTTCACTGAAACTAAGGGTCCTAGCCCAAACCATTATTCCTCCTCCACCACACTTTACAGTGGGCACTATTCAGTGGGGCAGGTAGCGTCTCCTGGCATCCACCAAACCCAGATTTGTCTGTTGGACTGCCAGGTGGTGAAGTGTGATTCATCACTGCAGAGAACGCGTTTCCGCTGCTCCGGAGTCCAATGGCGGTGAGCTTTACAACGATGCTTCGCATTGCTCATGGTGATCTTAGGCTTGTGTACGGCCACGGAAACCCATTTCATGAAGCTCCCAAAAAACAATTATTGTGCTAACGTTGCTTCCAGAGGCAGTTTTGAACTCGGTTGTGAGTGTTGCAACTGAGGCCGCTGTTGCCCTTAGACATTTCCACTTCACAATAACAACACTTACAGTTGACCGGGCAGCTCTAGCAGGACAGAAATTTGTCGAATGAACTGACTTGTTGGAAAGGTGGCATCCTATGACTACCACGTTGAAATTCACTGAGCTTTTCAGTAAGACCATTCTACTGCCATTGTTTGTCTATGGAGATTGTTTGGCTGTGAGCACCAATTTATTCTCCTGTCAGCAATTGGTGTGGCTGAAATAGCAGAATCCACTCATTTGAAAGTGTGTCCACATACTTTTGGATATATAGTGTAATTAACTTTGACATTATGGTCAGATTTTTGTTTTAAATTTAATACATTTTCAATTCAGGCTGTAACACAACAAAATATGGAAATATTCAAGGGGTGTGAATACTTTCTAAAGGCACTGTATTATCTACACAACAGTATGAAACACAATCTACATATACTATCTATACAACATGGTATGAACACAAGCTACACCCCTCCCTCTCTCTCCTATCCCCTCCATCTCTCTGCCCTCCTTTACCTCAACCAGATTCCGATACCTTTCCATTCCTTTCACATCTCCATATGGTGCTTAGTGGCTATGGGTTGATTTTTAGGAATTGAAGACAGGAAAAGAGGTGCTTAGCGGGAACCCTTGCCTCAACCATAACCCTCGCTTTATCATCCCGGTTCTGCCCTAACCCTAGCTTCAAGGCAATATCCCGGTTCAACCCTAACCCTAGTCTCAACCCTAACCCTAGCTTCAAGGCAATATCCCGGTTCAACCCTAACCCTAGTCTCAACCCTAACCCTAGCTTCAAGGCAATATCCCGGTTCAACCCTAACCCTAGTCTCAACCCTAACCCTAGCTTCAAGGCAATATCCCGGTTCAACCCTAACCCTAGCTTCATGACCACATGGTTCAACCCTAATCCTAGTCTCAACCCTAACCCTAGCTTCATGACCACATGGTTCAACCCTAATCCTAGTCTCAACCCTAACCCTAGCTTCATGACCACATGGTTCAACCCTAATCCTAGTCTCAACCCTAACCCTAGCTTCATGACCACATGGTTCAACCCTAATCCTAGTCTCAACTCTAACCCCAACATTGTCTGTGAACGCAGTTACAACAGTCTCTCTGGTCAAGGCCTGCATGTTTCTTTACACAAACACAGGGCTATCTGACATCTGATAGGGTGGACAGAACTGTGTGTGAGCTCGACACAAAGTACTACTGATACTATGTCCTAATATTCTACAAGCCCTCTTCTTTCCATTCCCTCATGAGCACTGATACTTAAGGACTAAAGACCAGATAAAATAGTTGTTATGCTAATTTCCTAAATCAGTGATCACGTCTCTTTCATGGAGTGAATTGAGCCTAGCCTGCAATACCATGTGTGGCCTGCAATACCCCTGTCTTCCAGCAGAGTGTACCAACTTGTGTTTCCTACCCCTGCTCTGGATAGGATTGGGTTTTGGCTAATCTGATTTTAAATCCGTTGTTAGGAGGTGGATTTGCAGAGGGAGATTTTCCAGGCTGACAGAAGTGCTGACCACATCTCAGGGTTTATAATCTCAGGTGACCATCTCAGACAGCAGCTGCTCAAAAGAGTGACCTCAATATTATCTGAAGGCTTTGTCTATAGCCTATCCCTCTCCCTTCATAACAATGGGTTTTACATGCCTGTTTCCACTGGCTGTTACCTGGTACTTATCAGGAAACTATGCAAATGCACACAAACAGTAGAGCTTGTAAAACAGTTTGGGTTTTATTCACCATAAAACAAGAATTCTGTAGAATATTTGGCCTGGATATTTTTGGTCCCCTTGTGGTTCCATCACCACTCAAACAAACAAACCAACAGTGTTGTAAACATTTAGTGAATCTGTAAAACAGTGTGGGTTCCTGAGAGAAGAGTACACTTGTTCACACATCAACTAAAAATACAGTTGAAGTCGGAAGTTTACATACACCTTAGCGAAATACATTTAAACTCAGTTCTTTACAATTCCTGATATTTAATCCTAGAAAAATGCCCTGTCGTAGGTCAGTTAGGATCCCCACTTTATTTTAAGAATTTAAAATGTCACAAGGTCCTTTGCTGTTGTTCTGGGATTGATTTGCACTTTTCACACCAAAGTACGTTCATCTCTAGGAGACAGAAGGCGTCTCCTTCCTGAGCGGTATGACGGCTGCGTGGTCCCATGGTGTTTATACTTGCGTACTATTGTTTGTACAGATGAACGTGGTACCTTCAGGCATTTGGAAATTGCTCACAAGGATAAACCAGACTTGTGGAGGTCTACAATTCTTTTTGCTGAGGTCTTGGCTGATTTCTTTTGATTTTCCCATGATGTCAAACAAAGGGTCACTGAGTTTGAAGCTAGGCCTTGAAATACATCCACAGGTACACCTCCAATTGACTCAAATTATGTCAATTAGCCTATCAGATGCTTCTAAAGCCATGACACCATTTTCTGGAATTTTCCAAGCTGTTTAAAGGCACAGTCAACTTAGTGTATGTAAACTTCCGACCCACTGGAATTGTGATACAGTGAAATAATCTGTCTGTAAAAAATTGTTGAAAAATTACTTCTGTCATGCACAAAGTAGATGTCCTAACCGACCTGCCAAAACTATAGTTTGTTAACAAGACATTTGTGGAGTGGTTGAAAAATGAGTTTTAATGACTCCAACCTAAGTGTATGTAAACTTCTGACTTCAACTGTATAAGCAGAGTGTTTAGAGAGTTTCCACCAGTGAACACTTTGAGGAGATGGGGCAAAGTGTTAGTGTTAGCGATATGTCTGGGGGCGAGTCGAAAAATGCACTTTGTCATTTCCAAGTTAAGATTACCTTCCACTGGGAAGCATTTCAGTGTTACACTCCTGCATAGCCCGCTCCATTTATTTACAGAAATTATTATTTGGCCAATCACTGCCCCCTGGTAACGCCACAGCAACTGATCACCATGGCTATTAGACACACTTGAAGATTGCACTTAAAGCTTCCTGTCTTGTCCTTGGGGTTGTTACCGTGAAATGATCTTCTCTTCAATCCCTACCATAATAGTATAATATCAGTGCTTTCCAGTTGCTGTTTATGTTCATACCTCCAGCTATTTTCATCCAATTATTTTCTATTAAATGTCTGAACCAAGTTACATGGAATAGTTCCTTACTCTTCTGACCTCTGTTCTGTCTTATTGTCATCGAAGTACACGTTTGTATTAAGCACTCTGATCTGAGGTCAGTGTAGCAATATGTAGATCTCATTCATAACATGCAAACATTTCAGGATATTGTTCCAGTTTCCCCCCCACTTCCAGATAATGAGCTCTATTCAATCCGTATCATGGAAGTGATGCAAAAGCAATGTTCTCGTATTAGCAGAGGCTGCAATCACGGTAAACACTGCATATGTCGGCTCAATCGGAAATGACCTTAAAATGTATATCGCTTAAGCCCTTAAGTGTCACATCACAACAGTGTAGCGTTGGGATATTTCTTTCAGACATTGAAAACCATTTCATTCACATTCTCTTAATATGTCTACTTTAGTAGAAAATAAAAAGTGATTAAAAAAAGCCACCTTTATATCTCTGAAAATACCTGATGAAAGGGGGATACCTAGTCAGGTGTACAGCAGAATGCATTCAACTGAAATGTCTTCCACATTTAACCCAACCCCTCTGAACCAGAGAGGTGTGGAGCTGCTGCCATAATCGACATCCACGTCTTCGGCGCCCGGGAACAGTGGGTTAACTGCCTTGCTCAGGGGCAGAATGACAGATTTTTACCTTGTCAGCTTGGGGATTCGATCCAGCAACCTTTCGGTTACTGGCCCAATCTATATGCAAAACACATTCACAGAATTAAAAAAGCTTTCAAAAAGCCAATATAAACATACCATGGTGCCTATCTAAAAAGAAACTACTATTGCTCAGACAAATGCCATTGCTTATAAAATAAAGCTTATGTTTATTTTTGGCGGTAAGTCAGTTTGACATGCTGGTAGGCTTACTCAATGGTTTTATAGGCTACGCAATATTGTAACCCTTCTTATTTGTCCCATTCAAACCCTTCCCCGACGCTTATTGTGTCATCATTTTAGGCAAGAAAGTTTCCATTTGTGATGCGTCAGATATCAGTGAAACATTATCTGTAGTCAGTCATATGGGTTTGTAACCTGGGTAAGTGCCAGGTAATACAGAAATCACCCTATTAAAATACTGATGATTTTGTGAAGGAAATGCATTACAAAATGAAGCGCTGTCACTTTTACTCCAAAGAAAGCGAAATAAATACGAAAATAAGTTAACATCAAACATTTCAACTATCCAACCCCCTCTGAACACTATCTACTGGCCTGGCAACAGTGGAGGAAAGGGTGGAGTGACATCACTTTCTCTTGTGGTGTCATTTCCTCTTCCCGACAGCCAGGTGCCGTCTCGTGGCCACCTCCACCCTCCTCCTCTCTGCCTCCTCCGCTCTCTTCCTCTCCTCCTTCAGTTCTTTATACCTCCACTTTGGGAGCTGCAGGAAGTTGCCCCCACCGTCTTTAAAGCTGCTCTTCCTGCGGACTCTCTCAGGTTCATAGGTTGGCGATGGGGCCTTAGTGATTCTCACCTTGGGAATGGACAGCCCTGGCCGTACACTACTACGTCTCACCATACCCAGGGGCAGCAGGCTAGCTCTACGCAGGGCCACCGAGGAAACGGCCCCAGACCCAGACACCGTACCCAGGTTAGGGTTAGTCGTGGTGGGGCTTTTGTTCTGCGGCGGGAGGCTGGACCGCCGATCCTTTGGAGGTTTAGGCACCAGAGTGACCCGTGAATTCTGGAAGAGTTTGCGGTGGTCGTCGAGCCTCTCAGGGTTCTGGGTTTTCAGTTCTTTGGCCCGTTGGCGTCGGAGGATCTCTGGGACGGAGTACCGACGTTTACCCACGCAAGGCGGGCTTGACGGACACACCTAGAGAGTAAGAACAAAGGTGAGGGAGGGAGCAATGAGAACATAAAGCCAGAGAGAGGGAGCGACAAAGACAGAGAAAGGTTAAATAGTAGAAAGTGAAAAAGATGAAAAGAGGAAGGAAGAAGAAACAGAAGTTTCTAACTCACGGTGGTACACGCCACAGCCACAAAGGGGCTCCCTAGGGCTGTTGTCACGGTGACTAGGTGATCTAAGACTCCTCCGTCATCAGGCTCTGTGATGTTAGCAAATGTCAGAGCGTTCCGTATGGTGTCTGATATACGCTGCATACAGCCTCGAGGCTCCCGGGCCTTAGATACTAGAGACGCCAGCTGAGGCCACTCTGGACTGGAAAATAATACAATTACATGAATATAATGACTTAGCTAGTAATAGTGGTAGTACTCTATGAAGTATGTCAAGCTACACACAGCCTCCGGGGCATTAGCTATTAGAGAAACCAGCTGGGGCCACTCTGGACCATAACAATATCAGATTAGGAAATAATACGATTGGAAATATAACCATATTCAATTATATCGATGACATTATATAATGATAATAAGAATCATCACCACCACCAACAACATCCTCATCAATATCACCATCATCCTCATCAACATCATCATCATTATCATCTTCATCAATATCACAATTATCATCCTCATCACATCATCATTATTGTCATCCTCATCACCATCATCATTATTATCATCCTCATCACCATCATCATTATTATCATCCTCATCACCATTATTATCATCCTCATCAATATCACCATCATTATTATCACCATTATCATCCTCACCATCATCATTATTGTCATCCTCATCATTCATCAACATTACTCATAAAGTTGAGTCTACCTGTAAGCGTCACACAGTTGATAAGGACAGGGTCGGGAGAGGAGGCGTGTCATGGCCCAGGCGGTTTCGTAGCGTCCCGTGAAGAGCGCCCACTCTCTGGAGGTCAGCTTACGACCAAAGTCTCTCGTCTCCATGTCAGCTCCTTACAGAGAAGAGGAGGAGAAGGAAAGGCATGAGGAGAAAAATGTATGACGACATCCTGAAGATATCACCTTACTGGTGGTAGATGTTATTCATGCTAGAAGTTACTGTTTGAAGTTAAATATTGAAATATAAGTGAAAGTAAAGTAATTTGTTTGTGTCCATCTGTGTAAGTACCTGCTAGCATCAGGGCTCGTACACACTCCACCTTGCCCTGCATAGCAGCCTTCATCAGAGCAGTGAAGCCATGACAGTTCCTCCTCTCTATGTCCAGACCAGGGAAGTAGTTCAACAGGTAGTTACTGATCATTATGTGACCTGGAGGAAGGGAGGGAAAGGAGGGGAATGAGGGAGAGAGAAAGGAATGGGGGAAAGAGAGAGGAATGGGGGAAAGAGAGAGGAATGGGGGGAAAGAGAGAGGAAAGAGGGAAAGAGAGAGGAATGGGGGAAAGAGAGAGGAATGGGGGAAAGAGAGAGGAATGAGGGAAAGAGAGAGGAATGGGGGAAAGAGAGAGGAATGAGGGAAAGAGAGAGGAATGGGGGAAAGAGAGAGGAATGAGGGAAAGAGAGAGGAATGAGGGAAAGAGAGAGGAATGAGGGAAAGAGAGGAATGGGGGAAAGAGAGAGGAATGAGGGAAAGAGAAAGGAATGGGGGAAAGAGAGAGGAATGAGGGAAAGAGAGAGGAATGAGGGAAAGAGAGAGGAATGGGGGAAAGAGAGAGGAATGAGGGAAAGAGAGAGGAATGAGGGAAAGAGAGAGGAATTAGGGAAAGAGAGAGGAATGAGGGAATGGGGGAAAGAGCGAGAGATAAAGAGAGGGCTATGAACCTTTTTGAAGTGTGTGTGTGTGTACGCACATGCGGGTGAGTGTGTAGGTGTGTGTGTGTCCTACCTGCCTGGGCAGCGGTGATGAGGGCAGTGTTCCCCTCCTTGTCCTGCCAGTTGACATCCAGGTGAGAACACTGGGCCAGCGCTATGACAACATCAACGTAACCCTGGTAACACGCCACCATCAGCCCCGTCTGAGGGAGAGCGAGAGAGAGAAAGAGTGAGCGATAGGGAGAGAGAGATGGAGAGATGGGGGGAAAGATAGAGAGAAAGAGAGATGGGGGAGAGAGAGATAGAGAGGAAGGGGAGAGAGAGTGAGAGAGGGGGGGGGATGGGGAGACAGAGAGAGGAGAGAGAAAGAGAGAGCGAGAGATGGGGAGAGAGAGAGAGGGGGAGAGAGAAATAGCGAGAGCGCGAGAGGGGGAGAGAGAGAGAAAGATGGGAAGAGAGAGAGAGAGAGATGGAGAGAGAGGGGGGGGGAGAGAGAGAGTGAGAAAATGGGAGAGAGAGAGTGGGGAGAAGAGAGAGAGAGATAGAGATGGGGAGAGAGAGAGGGAGAGAGAGCGAGGGCGAGAGATGGGGAGAGTGAGATTGATAGAGAGGGGGGGAAGAGCGAGAGCGTGAAAGAGAGAGAGAGGGGGGAGAGAGATGAGGAGAGAGAGAGTGTGGGGAGAAAGAGCGAGAGCGAGAGAGAGAGAGAGAGAGAGAGAGGGGGTGGGGAGAAAGAGCGAGAGAGAGAGATGGGGAGAAAGAGCGAGAGAGAGAGAGAGAGATGGGGAGAAAGAGTGAGAGCGAGAGAGAGAGAGAGAGAGAGGGGGTGGGGAGAAAGAGTGAGAGAGAGAGAGGGTGAGGAGAAAGAGTGAGAGAGAGAGAGAGAGAGAGAGAGAGGGTGGGGAGAAAGAGAGAGAGAGAGAGAGAGGGGTAGAGAGAGACAGAGAGAGAGAGAGCAGGGGATAGAGAGAGAGAGCAGGGGGGAGGGAGGGAGAGAGAGAGAGAGAGAGAGAGAGAGAGAGAGAGAGAGCAGGGGGGAGAGAGAGAGAGAGAGAGCAGGGGGGAGGGAGGGAGAGAGAGAGGGAGAGAGAGCAGGGGAGAGAGAGAGAGAGAGAGCAGGGGAGAGAGAGAGAGAGCGAGTAGGGGGGAGAGAGAGAGAGAGAGCAGGGGAGAGAGAGAGAGAGAGAGAGCAGGGGGTGAGAGAGAGAGAGAGACTGTTTAGTCTCAGAACAAGTGTCTCACTGTTCTGTCTTCTACTAAATACAACTCTGTTTCTCCCTCCTACCCTCTCTACCTGTAGCACTGAGGTGACTACTCCTGTTCCTGGAAGGCCACTGTGTGTGTGTGTATGTCTGTTTGTGTGTGTGTGTGTTTGAGCCTCCATGTCTTTCTGCAAGTGAAACTTAGTTGATGAACAGGCCCATCTAGCTGACAGAGCCAAAATCCGCCACACACTATGGAATGTATGAAGATGGCTGAATGAGAATTTCAGTTCTGTTGCCTAACTGGGAAACATATGATATCCGAGCCAGTGTCATGGAGGTTAGACGACAACAGGAGGCCTGTATGCATGGTCCAAAACCAATATCATTCAGTAAATATTACAGAAGTTTTGTTTGCTATTAAAACAGAACTTTGATCCTTGTGGAAAATTCCTTTTTCTGATGTGCCGTGTTTTTGGAATGCCAGTGCAACCTGTGTGTGCGTGTGTGTGTGTGTGTGCGTGTGTGCGTGCGTGTGTGTGAGTGAGTGCGTGTGTGTGTGTGTACACAGCTTGGAATCTCCTGTAAATGTCCCAGTGTTTTCCGGAAGGCCAACACTTCATCAGCCAAAAAACAAGCAACTTTAATGCCAGAGAGAGAGGAAGGAGAAAGGGGAATGAGAGAGAGAGGAAGGAGAGAGGGGAAGGAGAGAGAGGGGAAGGAGAGAGGGGAAGGAGAGAGGGGAAGGAGAGAGAGGAATGAGAGAGGGGAAGGAGAGAGAGAGGAAGGAGAGAGGGGAAGGAGAGAGAGGGGAAGGAGAGAGGGGAAGGAGAGAGAGAGGAAGGAGAGAGGGGAAGGAGAGAGAGGGGAAGAGGAGAGAGGGGAAGGAGAGAGGGGAAGGAGAGAGAGAGGAAGGAGAGAGAGGGGAAGGAGAGAGAGAGGAAGGAGAGAGGGGAAGGAGAGAGGGGAAGGAGAGAGAGGGGAAGGAGAGAGAGGGGAAGGAGAGAGGGGAAAGAGAGAGGGGAAGGAGAGAGAGGGGAAGGAGAGAGGGGAAGGAGAGAGAGGGGAAGGAGAGAGGGGAAAGAGAGGGGGGGGGGAGGAGAGAGAGGGGAAGGAGAGAGAGGGGGATGAGAGAGGGGGGAAGGAGAGAGAGGGGAAGGAGAGAGAGGGGAAAGGGAGAGAGGAAGGAGAGAGAGGGGAAGGAGAGGGGGGAAGGAGAGAGAGGGGAAGGAGAGAGGGGAAAGAGAGAGGGGAAGGAGAGAGGGGAAGGAGAGGGGGGAAGGAGAGAGAGGGGAAGGAGAGAGGGGAAGGAGAGAGAGGGGAAGGAGAGAGGGGAAGGAGAGAGAGGGGAAGGAGAGAGAGGGGAAGGAGAGAGGGGAAGGAGAGGGGGAAGGAGAGAGAGGGGAAGGAGAGAGAGGGGAAGGAGAGAGGGGAAAGAGAGAGGGGAAGGAGAGAGGGGAAGGAGAGGGGGGAAGGAGAGAGAGGGGAAGGAGAGAGAGGGGAAGGAGAGAGAGGGGAAGGAGAGAGGGGAAGGAGAGAGAGGGGAAGGAGAGAGAGGGGAAGGAGAGAGAGGGGAAGTAGAGAGAGGGGAAGGAGAGAGGGAGAGAGAGGATGAGAGATGAGAGGAGACAGAGAAATCAAAAAGGATAGGAGAGATATTAGACATAAAGGACAACACCATAGAGACAGCAAACTTGGGCTATTCTTTCTAGTGGGTCAATTAGTGAAATTGATATGTTAGACAACAGTAGAAAAGATAACCAGGAGAAGTGCAGCTCCTTTAAGAGTGTTAATCCTGACTGAGATGGAGTGTGTGCTGGCCTGTATTAAGCTGCAGTTAATGAGAGGTGATGGTTTAAAGCAACAGGTTGAGCATATGTGTATCTATGTGTGCGTATGTAGGTGGAGGTGTGTGTAGATGTGTGTGTGTGTGTGTGTATGTAGGTGAAGGTGTGTGTGTGTGTGTGTGTGTAGGTGGAGGTGTGTGTAGGTGTGTGTGTGTGTATTAAGCTAGCAGTATTGTTAATGCGAGCTGAAAGTTCAAACTCATAGGCTGTTAAGTGTGTAGTGTGTGTGTGTGTACAGGCTCTCAGAGTGGCTTTTAACAAGCTTGGGAAACTCTTCTACTCTATGCCACCCAACTGATTGTGCAACACATGTGTTTGGCTGTCCTTTCTTTCTATCTTTCGTTCTAGCTAGTAGAGTGTGAATGACCACACACACACACACACACACACACACACACACACAGAGAGACAAGCCTATAGAGAGAACAGAAACAGCAGGCTAAACCCTACTGAAATAATCAGCCTGAGAGGTACTTCCAGGGAAAGTGTGTGTGTGTGTGTGTGTGTGTGTGTGTGTGTGTGTGTGTGTGTGTGTGTGCGTGCGTGCGTGCGTGCGTGCGTGCGTGCGTGCGTGCGTGCGTGTGTTTAATTTAAGTGATTTGTGTGGTGTATAATCAGGAATTCCTGGAAAAACTCAAAGTGAGACAATGAATGTGTGTGTGAAAAATAGCCTTTTCACATACTGTACCTCACCATCAAAATAGCTGCACTGAAGTTTTTATTTTTTTAAATGTAGAGTAAAAGTTCAGGCTTGTTGTTAAACCATTATTCTTAAGGCTAGATTAACTTGTTTGTCCTCCCTAAATCCTAATCTGTTCTGTAGTGGATTTAGGTTGACCCCAGCTTTAGCACTATGTTCTGTAGTGGCTTGAGGTTGGCCCCAGCCCTAGCACTATGTTCTGTAGTGGATTGAGGTTGACCCCAGCCCTAGCACTAAGTTCTGTAGTGGATTGAGGTTGACCCCAGCCCTAGCACTATGTTCTGTAGTGGATTGAGGTTGGCCCCAGCCCTAGCACTATGTTCTGTAGTGGATTGAGGTTGACCCCAGCCCTAGCACTATGTTCTGTAGTGGATTGAGGTTGACCCCAGCCCTAGCACTATGTTCTGTAGTGGCTTGAGGTTGACCCCAGCCCTAGCACTATGTTCTGTAGTGGATTGAGGTTGGCCCCAGCCCTAGCACTATGTTCTGTAGTGGATTGAGGTTGACCCCAGCTTTAGCACTATGTTCTGTAGTGGATTGAGGTTGACCCCAGCCCTAGCACTATGTTCTGTAGTGGCTTGAGGTTGGCCCCAGCCCTAGCACTATGTTCTGTAGTGGATTGAGGTTGACCCCAGCCCTAGCACTATGTTCTGTAGTGGATTGAGGTTGGCCCCAGCCCTAGCACTATGTTCTGTAGTGGATTGAGGTTGACCCCAGCCCTAGCACTATGTTCTGTAGTGGATTGAGGTTGGCCCCAGCCCTAGCACTATGTTCTGTAGTGGATTGAGGTTGACCCCAGCCCTAGCACTAAGTTCTGTAGTGGATTGAGGTTGACCCCAGCCCTAGCACTATGTTCTGCATAACTGCTTCAAAACTATCTGAATTTTTCCATTTCTCTAGTTTCAAATACAATATATATAAAAATACATGTACAGTGGGGCAAAAAAGTATTTAGTCAGCCACCAATTGTGCAAGTTCTCCTACTTAAAAAGATGAGAGAGGCCTGTAATTGTCATCATTGGTACACTTCAACTATGACAGACACATTTTTTTTTTTTTAATCCAGAAAATCACATTGTAGTATTTTTTATGAATTTATTTGCAAATTATGGTGGAAAATAAGTATTTGGTCAATAACAAAAGTTTATCTCAATACTTTGTTATATACCCTTTGTTGGCAAAGACAGAGGTCAAACGTCTTCACAAGGTTTTCACACACTGTTGCTCGTATTTTGGCCCATTCCTCCATGCAGATCTCCTCTAGAGCAGTGATGTTTTGGGGCTGTTGCTGGGCAACGCGGACTTTCAACTCCCTCCAAAGATTTTCTATGGGGTTGAGATCTTGAGACTGGCTAGGCCACTCCAGGACCTTGAAATGCTTCTTAACGAAGCCACTCCTTCGTTGCCCGGGAGGTGTGTTTGGGATCATTGTCATGCTGAAAGACCCAGCCACGTTTCATCTTCAATGCCCTTGCTGATGGAAGGAGGTTTTCACTCAAAATCTCACGATACAGGGCCCCATTCATTCTTTCAATTACACGGATCAGTCGTCCAGGTCCATTTGCAGAAAAACAGCCCCAAAGCATGATGTTTCCACCCCCATGCTTCACAGTAGGTATGGTGTTCTTTGGATGCAACTCAGCATTCTTTGTCCTCCAAACACGACGAGTTGAGTTTTTACCAAAAAGTTATATTTTGGTTTCATCTGACCATATGACATTCTCCCAATCTTCTTCTGGATCATCCAAATGCTCTCTAGCAAACTTCAGACAGGCCTGGACATGTACTGGCTTAAGCAAGGGGACACGTCTGGCACTGCAGGATTTGAGTCCCTGGTGGCGTAGTGTGTTACTGATGGTAGGCTTTGTTACTTTGGTCCCAGCTCTCTGCAGGTCATTCACAAGGTCCTCCCGTGTGGTTCTGGGATTTTTGCTCACCGATCTTGTGATAATTTTGACCCCACGGGGTGAGATCTTGCGTGGAGCCCCAGTTCAAGGGAGATTATCAGTGGTCTTGTATGTCTTCCATTTCCTAATAATTGCTCCCACAGTTGATTTCTTCAAACCAAGCTGCTTACCTATTGCAGATTCAGTCTTCCCAGCCTGGTGCAGGTCTACAATTTTGTTTCTGGTGTCCTTTGACAGCTCTTTGGTCTTGGCCATAGTGGAGTTTGGAGTGTGACTGTTTGAGGTTGTGGACAGGTGTCTTTTATACTGATAACAAGTTCAAACAGGTGCCATTAATACAGGTAACGAGTGGAGGACAGAGGAGCCTCTCAAAGAAGAAGTTACAGGTCTGTGAGAGCCAGAAATCTTGCTTGTTTGTAGGTGACCAAATACTTATTTTCCACCATAATTTGAAAATAAATTCATTAAAAATCGTACAATGTGATTTTCTGGATTTTTTTTTTTTGTCTGTCATAGTTGAAGTGTACCTATGATGAAAATTACAGGCCTCTCTCATCTTTTTAAGTGGGAGAACTTGCACAATTGGTGGCTGACTAAATACTTTTTTGCCCCACTGTATTTGCACTTGAAACTGTTTATGTGAAAAAGTTCCATTCATGTGTATGATGTCATTATATGAAATACGTTGAATTCAAGGTTGTTGAATTATGTTTTACATTCTTTAAGATGTGGCTATACCTGTTAGAAACAGCCCACATCCTTCATCCACAGAACAAATTCAACATCTAAATCGACTATTTTCAAAGATGTGTTGATTAAAAGACAGCATTCTGGACATGTTTTGCCTAGATCAATGTCTGCATCCCAACCCTGTCGTGGAAACATGAAGTCTATTCCCTGTGGTAAACCCTAATTGTTATACAAGTGACATGTTGTAGCTATTTTTAGGAGGGATAACATCTATTTGATGAGCAGCGGTTGAAACTAAATGTCT